>NW_027513296.1:0-227640 GCF_048772815.1 Callospermophilus lateralis | reverse complement strand
CACCCATAGCACAAGAGTTAATAACAAGAATCAACAAATGGGAGTTACTTAAACTGAAAATTTTTTTCTCAGAAAGAGAAACAATAAGAGAGGTAAATATGGAGCCTAGATCATGGGAACAAATTTTTACTCCTCACCCTTCAGATGGAGCCCTAATATCCAGAGTATACAAAGTATACAAAGAACTCAAATAATTAGACAATAAGATAACAAATAACCTAATGGGCCAAGGACCTGAACAGACACTTCTCAGAGGAGGACATAGAATCAATCAACAAGTACATGAAAAAATGCTCTCCATTTCTTGCAGTCAGAGAAATGCAAATCAAAACCACCCTAAAATACCATCTCAATCCAGTGAGATTGGCAGCCATTATGAAGTCAAACAACAACAAGTGCTGGCGACGATGTGGGGAAAAGGGTACTCTTGTACATTGCTGATGGGACTGAAACTGGTGCAGCCAATTTGGAAAGCAGTATGGAGATTCCTGGGAAGGCCGGGAATGGAAGCACCATTTGAACCAGCTATTGCCCTTCTCGCACTATTCCCTGAAGACCTTAAAAGAGCGTACTACAGGGATACTGCCAATCGATGTTCATAGCAGCACAATTCACAATTGCTACACTGTGGAACCAACCCAGATTCCCTTCAATAGATGAATGGATAAAAATAAATGTTTTTTTTTATATACTATGGAGGATTACACAGCACTAAAAAATGACAAAATAATGGAATTTGCAGGGAAATGCATGGCACTAGAGCAGATTATGCTTAGTGAAGCTAGCCAATCCCAAAAAAACAAATACCAAATGACTTCTTTGATATAATGAGAGCAACTAAGAACAGAGCAGAGAGGAAGAGCATGAAGAAAAGATTGACATTAATCAGAGACATGAGGTGGGAGGGAAAGGTAGAGAAAAGAGAAATTGCATGGTAATGGAGGGAGACCCTTATTGTTACAAAAAAAATACATATAAGAGGTTGTGAGTGTAATGGAAAAATAAACAATAAGTGAAATGAATTACAGTAGGTAGGGTAGAGAGAGAAGATGGGAAGAGAGCGGAGGGGGGATAGTAGGGCATAGGAAAGGTAGCAGAATACAACAGTAACTAATAAGACATTATGTAAAAATATGGATGTGTAACTGATGTGATTCTGCATTCTATATTTGGAGTAAAAATGGGAGTTCATAACCCACTTGAATCTAATGTATGAAATATGATATGTCAAGAGCTTTGTAATGTTTTGAGCAACCAATAAAAGAAAAAAAAAGTAGCAATATATATGCCAATCGAAAATCTTCATCAAATATATATAATCCAAAGATCGAAAAAAATTCATTTTACTGAACATGGATTTATGTATAATGTTATTCAACTAGGAAGCTCACCCGTAGGTTGAATTTTCAGTTCCAACAGCGTTTAGGAGGAGTGATCTCTTCTCACAATTTGCATCTGCCAATTCAGCCACCTCACATGTGTGTACAAGTGATATCAGGTAGGATTCTATATGTGCATATAAAAATACATGTGCTGAATAGGCTACAGAGAAAGGGAGACAGGGATTCACATATTTGTTAATTTTAAAAACACATCTAGAACTATTTCAACAGAAAATTGACTAGATTTAAAACTCCTACATTATATAATGCAAAAAGCAATTCCAACTATACACCATGCCTCCTCTGAACTGCTTGTATTTCTATTCTTTTTGGGTTATTTTTCACCATCATTTTAGGATTATTAGTCAGAGACTAGTAGGGTACAGGTTAGTGTCAGGGATTAAGTATTTCAAATGGAAAATTGGAAAATGAATCCAATGTGTATGTAAATATGTGCTACACAAAAATCTTCCCACTCACATCCAGAACAATGCCTTGACATTACCTTCGCCCCAGGTAAGACACAATTAGAGTTGAAAAGTGTAAAAATCTAGGAATACATATATGGAATGGAATATGCTCGGGAGTTCACAACTTTGGAGGTGGTAGAGGAGTTTCCAAAAGTAAAGGACAGGGTAAACACTCCACAAACAAGGAGCTCTGCTGGCCTAAGAATTCTTGGGAAATGGCCTCTGAGGTTGGGATCCTGAAATATATGTTGCTGTCATGAGCTTTAGCTTCCTTCGTAGTGAGACCATCAAAGCTGGGTCTGCATCTATGTGACCGGGAAGAGATGGTTTCTTATATTCCAATGAACATGAGGCAGCAGTGCTCAATTCTCTCTTTGTAGGTAAACTGTGGCCACTGGATTCTAAGTGTCTCCCAGTGGGGACTGTGAAGACATTTGGTCATCCTCCACTTTTCATGGTGTTTTTTGCTACTGCACTGGGAATTTGGTATTTGCTTCACAAAATATAAGAAGTTCATTTGGGATACAGTGCTGGAGGGAGTTCTGTCACTTGTGGTGGGTCAGGGTCTGCAGGAGAATGCACCAACCAGGCTTCTATCCCACAGAGCTTGCCCCAATAACCATAGTAAACTTATTCTGAACATTGCCCTTAAAACTCTCCATATAACAGGATGCCTTTACATATAAGGGTCTCATGTCTGCACTATATCAGTCACAAGCCATTTGGAAGCCAATGGCAGATCCACATAGCCCCTCCATGATGTTTTTTCACACACCTTCCCACCACTGCTCTAGGCCCACTACTCAGCAGGCTCCAAATTACTGGCATCTCGTGTTCTACATCATTTTCATGAAACCCAGTCAAACAAGGCACTGTCTGGTGTACACATGATAAGCAACAGGACATCAAATTTTCTGCAGTTCCACCTGGTCATGGGAATTTAAAAAATTTCATGGTATTTATTTAGCAATTTTTCAAAAATGAAGTTAGAGGCACTGTGGGTCTCAATTCATTCAGGAACCATTAAGTGTTGAGAAAGTTCATTTCAATGAAAGCTCTGGAGAACTCTCAAAGTCAAGGCTTCTCAAAGAGTTACCAAATGGTCACATAAAGCCAGGCCAATTGACGTCTACAATGTGAGGTCCATGTATGTTTTGACTCTCATCTATGGCTGCCAAGTCTTTCAGAATAAAATCATGTGATATCCTGGCTGAGATTCCCAGGCCTCTGTGGAAAGCCACCCTGGGCATAGATCTCAGTTTCCAAGAGTGAGTCTTATGTGTGTCCTCCTAAAATCCCAACACAATTCATGGCAATACTTCTCTGAGGTCAATTCCAGAATGCAGTCTCTAAGGGGAATCACACCAGAGTTCAAGCCCAGGTGGACCCAGTCATCCCTTCCAACCGCCACAAAAATTACCACAATTAAAATCAAAACACTCCCACAGGGCCATCATCTTCTTCCATGTAGACACTCATCATAACCTCTAGCTGGAGGTTTCTATGAGCCCAAGGTAGTGTCCAAAATAAGCTCACTTGCCCCTTGTTTGCCTAAAATCATGGTGGCCTGGACACTCTTCCTGTGAACCAGGAGTGATCAAATATTCCTGCTGTTAAAGTTTTCCACTTCTCCAATTTCGGCCTACTGGCTGTAGGGTATAGATTCTTTATGTGATTTGGAGTCATGAGAAAATCCAAGCACATATGGGCTAGCCTCTGCAGGGATTTCAAGAATTCATTTGACCCAAAGGATCCCTATTCTCACTTGATGGAGTTCAGGAACCTAAAACAAGAAGGCAAAAATATTCATCCAAAATGACTGCTCTTTTGGACATTTTAGTTTTGGAAGAACATGGGATCTTTCTTTAGATCCATCAGGTGCTGAGAATCTAAGCCACAACCTCATACAAGGACAAGAGGCTGATTCAGACACATCCCATTCCAAAGCAATTAAGCAAAGAGCCACAGGTGGGGTCCATTCATTTCCATATGAAAACAGTGTTTTTCAGGCAACACAAAGGGGAGGCCTGAGGCAAAGACCTTTCTGACATTTAGGGTAATAGAAATAGAATTAAGCAAATGGCCCAAAGAAGGGTTTCTCCACTGAGACTTTACTGCACACACTGATATCTGAGTTTTCTGAGATGATCTCATTCCCTTCAGCTATCCAGAACATGGCCATGTCACAGAGCCTTGTGGTGTTACATATCTGGGAAACGAAACCATGAGTCTATTCTGGAGAGTGGCCAGAATTCACGTAGAAAACAGGAACTTTAGAAGATAGTAGATGTTGCCCATCCATAAGGCAAGCTGCAGTGCATTCATCAATTGCGCAGTATGAATTGCGGAAGCTTTCAACTAGAGACAACATATCCATTGGTGCATTCTCTTTTCTAATGTCTACAACCATGGATACAGTGGGATACACAGACATAGAAACACTCACAATGTAAAACGACTTACTAGAAACAGTCCACTCCAAACCAAACAAACCACCTTTCCTACCTATTCTCAGAACATGAGAAAAAACCACAAACTCACACCTACAACGGCAAAGGCACTTCCTTCCCCCAAATAGGTCTGTGACTATCCGGAGTGTCTTCTGACTGGTGGGCCATATTATGTTCCCCCAAAATGGCTTGTCCTGTTTCACATCTGGTCTCAATGTCCAACTCCGTGAAGTTGTAAGGAGCCAGCGGTGAGCCACTGCCTGCTTTCTCAGGAAAGGCCCCTCTTCAGAGCTCTGCTGGCATTTGGCCATCCTCACATCAGCAGGTACCAAGAAAGACTGACTATGTCTTTGGGAAAAGCAAACAAGTTAGCCCACTGGGTCTGGAGTGGGACTGGCTCTGGGTGCCTGGCTTCCTGGATCCCAAGTTCAGAGAATTCCATCACCAAGGAAGTGAAGTGAGGTCACTTCTTTCAGGAACTGAATATGGTCACTGCCTTGGTAACCACTTTGTCCTAACAGTTGCTTCCAAGGTTCCCATGAGATAGAGGCTGCCCCAACATCCTGTGACACATTCAGAAGTTAGAATGGTATATCAACCATAGGCACCCTGGAACAGCTTTCCACAGAGGCCTGGTTTGGTCCATCTTCTCTACATTAAGAAGAGAGAGGCTGATTCAGACACATCAATTCATCCTGACCAGGTTGTTTGCATGGAAGATGACTATTGCTCTCTCAGGTCCTACATAGCTGCCTACATCTTCTCCAAGGATCATTTCTTCATGGATCTTTGAGGTTCTAAGCAGGTGGAAGATCTTCTACATTTCTATATTGTAAGACCCACTCTGTCGCTGCTCTTAAGTTAGTTATATTGAGGGAACAGTGTATGGTTAGGGTTAATAACATGTTCGATTTGGGTTACGAATCATTCTGCGGGATGAATAATGGTATTGGCAACCTGCGATATTTACAAGAGTATACATGTGAAATATAAGTATGAAAGCAGAAATCTAGGTAAGATTTGAAGCCCATAAGGGCATTGGGGACTTGAGTGGGATACTTAACTTTGAGTTATGTGCTGCACAGATGTCTCAGATAAATCAATATACACTGGCATCGGACCTTGTACCTTGGATGATTGAATGTTGAAGAGAGCATCCAGTCAAAAACCGATAGTCGGTAGGATTAGGAAGGTAGTTGGTAGATTTAGAAAGAAGAGTGAGCATAGGATTTGGACCAAAAGTTCTTCAGCAATAGGGTTTCGGGTAGAGAGTGTATGTAAATGTCAGCACATGCGAAGAGTCAGTCACAATGATGAACTGGGGAAAACATGTAGGAAAGCAGATATCAATAGAGACATTAGGAAATCAAGCAAAGTATAAAGTGTGTGATAGGGTTAGACATTTTCAACAGGTTTGAAGTTGAATATATAATCTTAGGAAGAAACAAATATGTAGTCACCAATAGGATTGATATTTGAGAGCATTAGGCAACCTGGACATGGATGATTTTAGTAATGGATGCTATCTTTCCATTTAGGCTTTGGTACAATTGTAAGTGTGACCTTTGCTTTTTGTGTCCGGAATATTTCTGTGATAAAATGTGTATGTAGATCAGGTGACATGAGTATTTCTTCCACCATTTCTGAGAGCAATATTTTGAAGATTTATAAATTAGTATGGGGGTACAAATAGGTGTACCCTGTTTCTATTAATATAGACATAATGCATGAATAGACAATACTGTGAATAAATAATATAACTGGATCCACTTTAAATAATGGATTGAATGGATATCTGAAAATATATAAGAAATGTTATATTGATATACAATCATTAATTCCAACCAGTTATATATCTAATGATTATCTTATGGTTATTGTTAATCATGAAGGGTGTGTGAGTTTTTCTTCAAAATTGATTATGGAAATCGAAAACAATATATTTGGAAAAAAAGTCTCATGAATAGACCAGTCAAGAAACATAGAGAAATACATGTGTTCTGGAGCAGGAAGTGACTGAAAGTGAAACAAATGCCTATAAATTTGCTAACTAGTGAATGAAATATATATCCTAAGATGTGCATAAACTGAAGAAATAGTAATGTACCAGTGTGGAATAAAAATTAACGTCAAAATACACATCGTGTCCCATAGGAACCAACATGCATTGATGTTCAACTGGGTCAGTTAATGTAGACATATTAGAATTTGTATGCACCTTTCACTGAAGTTAGTTCTCAGTACTAGGAAACAAATATGTATTTCAGGTGTTTGAGTATTTCTAAGAATAATCTTGTGAAAAGTTGATTATTAATCCACATACATGAACATGAATGAATTTAGGGAGTGTATATAAGACACATAATTTTCATATTTTTAAAAATATGGAGAGTATATACACACACACACACACACACAAACACAGAAATTAACAAATAGCAATATATATGCCAATCGAAATTCATCATGAAATATATATCATAAAGATGCAAAAACATTCATTTTACTGAACATGGGTTTATGTATAATGTTGTTCCACTGGGAAGCTCACCCATAGGTTGAATTTTCAGTTCTAACAGCGTTTAGGACGAGTGATCACTTCTCACAATTTGTATCTGCCAAGTCATGTAACTCAAAAGAATGTACGTGTGATACCGTGTAGGATTCTATTTGTGCATATAAAAATACATGTGCTGAATAGGCTCCAGAAAATGGGAGACAGTAATTCACATATTTGTTAACTTTCAAAACACATGGAGAACTATTTCAATTAAAAATTGACTAGATTCATAATACCTACCCTTTATCATGCAAAAGGCAAGTCCAACCCTGAACTGCATGTATTTACGTACTGTTTGGGTTATTTTTCTCCATCATATTAGAATTAGTAGTCAGAGTCTATTAGAATATGGGTTAGTGTCAGGGATTCAGAATTTCGAATGGAAAAATAGGAAAATTAATCCAATGTGTATGCAAATATGTGCTAAAACAAATCTTCTGACTCTCATCCAGAACAATGCCTTGAAATTATCTTCGCCGCAAGTAAGACACAATTAGAGAAGAAAAGTTGCAAAATCTGTGATTACATTTCTGGAATGGAAAATGCTCAGGAGTGCACAAACTTGGAGGTGGTATAGGAGTTTCCAAAAGTAAGAACAGGGTACACACTCCACAAACATGGAGCTCTGCTTGGCTAAAACTTTTAGAGAAACTGCCACTGAGGTTGGGCAATGATATATAGGTTTTTTTCAGGAGTTAAGCTTCCTTTGTAGTGATACCCTCAAAGCTGGGTCTGCATCTATGTGACCTGGAGGACAAAGTTTCTTATTTTCCAATGAACACAAGGCAGCACTGCTGAATTCTCTCTTTGTAGATAAACTGTAGCCCCTGGGGGTTTATTTTCTCCCCGTGTGGACTGTGAAACAATTTGGTCATTCTCCACTTTTCGTGGTGTTTCTTGCTGCTGCACTTGGAGTTTGGTACATGCTTCACGAAATACAAGGAGTTCAACTAGGAAACAGTGCTGGAGAGAGTTCTGTCACGTGTGGTGGGTTATGGTCTGCAAGAAAATGCACAAACCAGGCTTCTATCTCTCAAAGATTGCTCCCTTGTCCATAGCAACCTGATTCTGTACATTCCCCTGAAACCTCGCCATAGAACAAGATGCCTTTACATATAAGGGTCTGAAGTCTGCACTATGTCAGTCACAAGCCATTTGGAAGCCAATGGCAGATCCACATGGACCCACCATGATATTTTATCACACACCTGCCCACCACTGCTCTACGCCCACTACTCAGCAGGCTACAAATTACTGGCATCTCTGTTCTAAACAATTTTCAGAAAACCCTGTCAATCAAGGAACTGTCTGGTACACTCATAATAAGCAATAGGACATCGAATGTTTCTGGAGTGCCACCTGGTCATGGGAATTTCAAAAATTTCATGGTATTTATCTAGCCATTTTTCAAGGATGACATTGGATGCACTGTGAATTTCAATTATTCAGGAACCATTAAATGGTGAGAAAGCTCAATTCAAAGAAAATTCTGGAGAACTCTCACAGGCAAGGCTTTCCAAAGAGTGGACAAAAGGTCACTTGAAGCCAGGACCATTGAGGTCTACAATGTGAGGTCCTATGTGTTTTGACTCTCAACTATGGCTGCCAAGTCTTTCAGAATAAAATCATGTGATATCCAGGCTGAGATTCCCAGTTCTTTGTGGAAAGCCACCCTGGTCCTAGATCTCAGGTTCCAAGGGCGACTCTCATGAGTGGCTTCCTAAAATCCCAACACAATTCATGGCAATACTTCTCTGAGGTCAGTTTCAGAACTCAGTCTCTAAGGGGAAACACACCAGAGTTCAATCCCTGGTGACCCAGTCATCTCTTCCAACCGCCACACAAATGACCAGAATTAAAACCAAAACACTCACACATGCCCCTCATCTTCTTCCATATAGACACTAATCATAACCTTGGCTGGAAGTTTCCATGAGGCACACAGCACAAGACAATGTCAAAATAAACTCCCTTGCCCTTCATTTGTCTAAAGTCAGTGTTTCTGGACACTGTTCCTGTGAACCAGGGCTGATCAAAGATGCCTGCCATTAATACTGTTCCGCTTCTCCAATTTGAGGCATAGTGACTGTCAGGTATAGTTTCTTTATGTGATTTGGAGTCATGAGAAAACCCAAGCACCTATGGGCTAGCCTCTGCAGGGCTTGAAGGACTCAGTTGACCCAAAGGATCCCTCTTCTCACTTGATGGAGATCAGGAACCTTACAGAGGAAAGCAAGAGACTTCATCCACAATGATTGCTCTTTTGGCCATTTTGGAATTGGATGCACACATGGGATCTTTCTTTAGATCCATCAGGGCTGAGAATCTGAGCCATGGACTCACACTGCACTAAGAGGTGGATTCAGACATATCCCTTTGCAAAGCAATTAAGCAAAGATCCACAGGTGATGCCCATTTATTTCCATTTGAAAACTGATATTTTCAGGCTTTGGAAAGGTGTGGCCTTAGGCAAAGACCTTCCTTACATTCAGGGCAACAGAACAATAGAAAAGCAAATTCCCAAAGCAGAGTTTCTCCACTGAGACTTTCCTGGTCACACTGATATCTGAGTTTTCTGTGATACTCACCATTCCCTTCAGCTATCCAGTACATGGCCATGTCCCAGATTGTGGAGGAGATACATATCTTGAACACAAAACCATGAGCCTATGGGAGAGTGGCCAGAATTCAGGAAGAAATCAGGAATGTAGAAAGGTAGTAGGTGTTGTCCATCTATATGGTAAGCTGCAGTCCATTCATAAATTGGACAAGATGAATGCTGCGAAGATTTCTACTAGACAGGACACATCCTTTGATGCATTCTCTTTTCTATTGTCTACAACCACGGACACAGTGGGATACACAGAATCACTCACCTTCTCAAAGCACTTACTAGAAACAGGCCACTCCAAATTAAACAAACCGACTTTCCTACATATTCTTAGAAGATGAGACAAAATCACTAACACACAAACACACCCAAAAAGGCACCTTCTTTCCCCAAGTAGGTCTGTGACTATCCGGAGCATCCTCTGACTGGTGGACCATACTATGTTCCCCTGAAATGGGCTGTCGTATGTCAGATCTGGTCTCCTTGGCCAAAACTGTGAAGTTGTCAGGAGCCAGCGGTGAGCCACTGCCTGCTTTATCAAAAAAAAAGCCCCTCTTCAGAGCTTTCCTGGCATTTGTCCATCTTCAATTCAGTAGTTGCCAAGAAAGACTGACTCTGTCCTTGGTTAATCCAAACATGTGAGACCACTGCAACTGGGACTGGGCCTGCCTCAGGGTGCCTGGCTTCCTGGATCCAAAGTTCAGAGTGTTACATCAACAAGAAAGTGACGTAGGTCACTTCCTCTAGAACTGAATGAGGTCACTGCCTTGGCAACCACTTTGTCCTAACAGTTGCTTCGAAGGGTCCATGAGATGGAGGCTGCCCCTACTTCCTTTGACACATTCACATGTTAAAATGGAATATCAACCATAGGCACCCGGGAACAGCTCTCCACACAGGCCTGGTTTGGTCCATCTTCTCTACATTAAGAAGAGAGAGACTGCTTCAGACACATCCCTTCATCCTTACCTGGTTGTTTGTCATGGAAGATGACTTTTGCTCTCTCAGGTCCTCCATAGCTGCCTATATCTTCTCCAGGGATAATTTCTGCATGGATCTTTGAGGATCTCTGCAGGTTGAAGATCTCCTACATTCCTGTATTGTAAGACCAACTCTGTCCCTGGTCTTCTATAAAGGTAGATTGAGGGAATCGTGTATGTTTAGGGTTAATAACATGTTTGATTTGGGTTAGGATCATTCTGCTGGATGAATAATGGTATTGGAAACCTGCGATATTTATAAGATTATAGAGGTGAAATATATGTATGAAAACAGAAATCTCAGTAAGATTTAAAGCCCAGAAGGTCATTGGGTCCTTGATTGGGATATTTAGCTTTGAATTATGTTCTGTGCAGATGTCTCAGATAAATCTATACACAATGGCATAGGATCTTGTACCTTAGGTGATTGAATGTTGAGGAGAACATCCATTCAAAAAGGGAGAGTTGGTAAGATTACGAAGAGAGTTGGTAAGATTAGAAAAAAGTGTGAGTATAGGATTTGGACAAAAAGTTCTTTAGCAATAGGGTTTTGGGTAGAGAGAAAATGTAAATGTCAGCACATGTGAAGAGTCAGTCACAATGATGAACTGGGGAAAATATGTAGGAAAGCAGATATCAATATAGACATAAGGAAATCAGGCAAAGTATAAAATGAGTGATACCAATAGACATTTTCAACAGGCTTGAGATTGAATATATAATCTTAGGAAGAAACAAATATATAGTCACCAATAGGACTGACATTTGAGAGCATTAGGCAACCTGGACATGGGTGATTTTCATAATCCATACTCACATTCCATTTAGGCTTTGGTACAATCGTAAGTGTGACTTTGCATTTTGTGGCCAGAATATTACTGTGATAAAATGTATATGTAGATCAGGTGACATGAGTATTTCTACCACCATTTCTTGGAGCAATATTTTGAAGAGGTGTAAATTAGTATTGGGGGTACATAGAGGTGTACCATGTGTGTATGAATATAGACATAATGCATGAATAGACCATACTGCGAATAAATAATACAACTGGTTCAAACTTTAGAAATTGGAATAAATTGATATCTGAAAATACACAGGGAATCATATATTGATATACATACATTCATTCCAACCATTTATACATCCAATTGTAATATTACGGTTGTGGTTCATCATAAAGAGTGTGTGAATTTTGCTTCAAAATTGATTATGGAAATCGACAGTAATGTGTGTGGAAAGAAGTCTCATGAAATGACCAGTCAAAAACAAAGAGGAATACATATGTTCTGAAGCAGGCAGTGATAGAATGTGTTACAAATTTCTTTAAATTTATGAAGTTGTGGCTGAAATGTATATTCTATGATGTACAAAAACTGAAGAAATAGTAATGTACCAGTGTTGTATAAAAATGAACGTCAAAATACACATCATGTCCCATAGGAATCTACTTGCATTGATGTTAAAGTGGGTCAGTTACTGTAAAAATATAAGGATTTGTTTGCACCATTTACTGAAGTGAGTTTTCAATACTATAAAACAAATATGTATTTCAGATGGATGAATATTTCTGAAAATAATCTTATGAAAAGTTGAAGATAAAACCACATACATGAACATGAATGAATTTAGGGAGTGTATGATAAGATACATATATTTCATATTTTGACAAATCTAGAGTGTTTATATATATATATATATATATATATATATATATATATATATATATATATACAAAATACACACAGAGACATTAAAAAGTAGCAATATATATGCCAATTAAAATTCATCATGAAATATATATCATCCATAGATCCAAAAATATTAATTTTACTGAACATGGATTTATGTATAATGTTTTTTAACTAAGAAGCTCACTCATAATTTGAATTATCAGTTCCAAAAGCGTTTAGGAGGAGTGATTTCTTCTCACACTTTGTATCTGCCAAGTTAGCCACCTCTCAAGAATACAGGTGTGATACCAGGTAGGATTCTATATGTTCATATAAAAATACATGTGCTGAATTGGCTACAGAAAAAGGGAGACAGGAATTCACATATGTGTTAACTTTAAAAACACATGCAGAACTCTTTCAACAAAAAATTGACAAGATTTACAACTCCAACCCTATATCATGCAAATAGGAAGACCAACTATACACCATGCCTCCTCTGAAGTGCTAGTATTTCTATTCTGTTTGGGTTATTTTTCTCCATTATATTAGAATTAGTAGTCAGAATCTAGTAGGGTATGGGTTAGTGTCAAGGATTCAGTATTTCGAATGGAAAATTGAAAAATGAATCCAATGTGTATGTAAATATGTGCTAAACAAAAATCTTCCAACTCTCATTCAGAACAATGCCTTGACAATACCTTCGCCCCAAGTAAGACACAATTAGAGGTGAAGATTTAGAAAACCTGTGAACAAATATCTGGAATGGAATATGCTCAGGATCCCACAACCTTGGAAGTGGCAGAGGAGTTTCCAAAGGTAAGGGAAAGGGTAAACACTCCACAAACATGGAGGTCTGCTGGCATAGAGACTTCTTGAGAAACTGCCTGTGAGGTTGGGCACTTGAAAAATATGTTGTTGTCAGGAGCTTTAGCTTCCTTTCTAGTGAGACCATAAAAGCTTGGTCTGCATCTATGAGACCTGGAGGACATGCTTTCTTATTTCCCAATGAACATGAGGCAGCAGTGCTAAATTCTCTTAGGTAAACTGTGGCCACTGGGGGCTAAAGGTCTCCCCATGTGCACTGTGAAGCCATATGGTCATCCTCCATTTTCATGGTGTTTCTTCCTGCTGCACTGGGAGTTTGGTATTTGCTTCACGAAATAAAAGGAGTTCAATTGGGTCACAGTGCAAGAGGGAGTTCTGTCATGTGTGGTGGGTCAGGTTCTGCTTGAGGATACAAGAACCAGGATTCTATCCCACATAGCTTGCCCCTTGACCATAGCAACCTGATTCTGAACAATGTCCTGAAAACTCTCCATATAACAAGTTGCCTTTACATGGAAGGTTCTGCTGGCTGCACCATGTCAGTCACAAGCCATTTGGATGCCAATGGAAGATCCACAAGGCCCCACCACAGATGTTTTATCACATACCTGCCCACCACTGCTCTAGGCCAACTACTCAACCGAGTCCAACTTACTGGCATCTCTGTTCTACACCATTTACATGAAACCCAGTCAATCAAGGCACTGTCTGGTATATTCATGATCAGTAACAGGACATCCAAATGTTCTCCAGTGCCACCTGGTGATGGGAATTTCAAAAATTTTATGGTATTTTTCTAGCCATTTTTCAAGGATGAAGTTGGAGGCACTGTGAGTTTCAATTCTTTCAGGAACCATTAAATTTTTAGGAAGCTAATTTCAATGAAAGCTCTGGAGAACACTCACAGGTAAGGCTTCCCAAAGAGTGGCCAAAAGATCACATGATATTATTCCCATTGAGGTCTACAATGTGAGGTCCATGTGAGTTTTGACTCTCAACTCTGGGTGCCAAATCTTTCAGAATAAATTCATGTGGTATCCTGGCTGAGAGGCCTAGTGCTTTGTGGAAAGCCATCCTGGGCCTAGAACTTAGTTTCCAAGGGCGACACTCATGCCTGGCTTCCTTAAATCTCAACACTATTCATGGCAATACTTCTCTGAGGTCAGTTTGAGAACTCAGATTCTAAGAGAATCACACCAGAGTTCAAGAACATGTGGACCAAGTCATCTCTTCCAACCGCCACCCAAATGACCACAATTTAAAACAAAACACTCCAACGTGGCGCTCATCTTTTTCCATATAGACACTCATAATGACCTCTGGCAAAAGTTTTCCATGAGGGGCACAGCCCAAGACCGTGTCCAAAATAAGCTCTCTTGCACCTAATTTGCCTAAAGTCAGGGTGGCCTGGACACCCTTCTTGTGAACCAGGAGAGATCAAATAGGCCTCCCATTAATACTGCTTCGCTTCTTCAATTTGAGGCCAACTGACTGTGGGGTTTGGATTCCTTATGTGAATTGGAGTCTTGAGAAAACCCAAGCAACTATGGGCTAGCCTCTGCAGGGCTTTGAAGAACTCATTTGAACCAAAGGATCCCTATTCTGACTTGATGGAGGTCAGTTAAGTTACAGAAAAGGCGAGATACTTCATCCACAAGGACTGCTTTTTTGGCCATTTTGGTTTTGGATGTACACATGGGATCTTTCTTTAGATCCATCAGGAGCTGAGAATCTAAGCCACACCCTCACACAAGGCAAATAGGCTGATTCAGACACATTCATTCCAAAGCAATTAAGCAAAGAGCCACAGGTAATGCCCATTCATTTCCATTTGGAAACTGTTTTCTTCAGGCTTCACAAAGTGGTGGACTGATGAAAAGACCTTCCTGACATTCAGGGCAACAGAAGAATTGGTAAACAAAAGGCCCCAAGCAGGGTTTCTTCACTGAGACTTTCCTGGTCACACTGATATCTGAGTTTTCTTAGATGCTCGCCATTCCCTTCAGCTATTCAGTACATGGTCATGTCACAGAGCTTCAAGGTTGTACATATCTTAAACACAAAACCATGAGCCTATTCTGGAGAGTGGCGAGAATTCAGGAAGAAAACAGGAACTTAGGTAGATAGCAGGTGTTGCACATCAATAAGGCAAGCTGCAGTCCATTCATAAATAGGGCAGGATGAATGCTGGGAAGCTTTCTACTAGATAGGACATATTCATTGATGCATTCTCCTTTCTAATGTCTACAACCACGGACATAGTGGGATACACAGACATAGAAGCACTCACCTTATCAAACGACTTAGTAGAAACAGTTCACTCCAAACAAAACAAACCACCTTTCATACCTATTCTCAGAACATGAGACAAAACCACAAACCCACACCCACACCACAAAGGCACCTCCTTCCCCCATGTAGGTCTGTGACTATCCGGAGTGTCCTCTGACTGGTGGGCCATACTATGTTCTCTGGAAATGGCCTGTTCTGTCTCAAATCTGGTCTCCTTGGCCAACTCTGTGAAGTTGTCAGGGGCCAGCGGTGAGCCACTGCCTGCTTTCTCAGGAAATGCCCCTATTCATAGCTTTCCTTGCATTTGGCCATCCTCACATCAGTAGGTTCCAAGAAAGACTGAGTCTGTCCTTGGTAAATCAAAATAAGTTTGACCACTGGGACTTGGACTGGGACTGGCTCTTTGTGCCTGGCTTCCTGGATTCCAAGTTCAGAGAGTTCCATCACCAAGGAAGTTAGGTGAGGTCACTTCATTTAGGAATGGAATGAGGTCACTGCCTTGGCAACAACTTTGTCCTAACAGTTGCTTCCAAGGTTCCCATGAGAAGGAGGCTGCCCCTACTTACTGTGACACTTTCACAAGTTACAGTGGTATGTCAAGCATAGGCATGCAGGAGCAGCTCAACAAATGCCTGCTTTGGTCCATCTTCTATACATTAAGAAGAGAGTGGCTGATTCAGACACATCCCTTCATCCTGAGCAGGTTGTTTGCCATGGAAGACTTTTGCTGTCTCAGGTCCTTCATAGTTGCCTACATCTTCTCCAGGGATCATTTCTGCATGGACCTTTGAGTTTCTCAGCAGGTGGAAGATCCTCTATATTCCTGTATTTTAAGACCAACTCTGTCCCCACTTTTCTGTAAAATTAGATTGAGAGAACAGTGTATGGTTAGGTTTAATAACATGTTCGATTTGGTTTAGAAAGGAAACTACACGGTTGAGCAAACAGGGTCCTACCGTTAGCAATAATATGAGGATTATAAATGGACCGGCCATGGCAGATAAAAGCATAGTTAACCAGGTTGACTATGTGAACAAAGAATCAAACCTCCCTTCTGGGGCCTCTGTCTCTCTTTGACGCTCTTCAAGTCGTTTTCTTAATTTACTCATAGATTCTTTTACAACTCCAGTATTGTCGGCATAAAAACAACATTCTTCCCTCAATGCAAGCAAAAAGGCAAATTTCTCTCATGAAGAGGAGGTCCAACACTCGCCTGCTCTGTAAAACAACTTCAGAGAGAGAGAGGTTAAAATTCCTGTAAAGCTGTGATGTCGGTTTTTAATGTCTTTAAGCTTTGGTCTATTTCTGCTTCTAATTGTGTCTTTGTTGTGTCTCATGGACTAGGGCAGTTGTTCCTATGCCCACCCCTTCAGCAATTATTATTCCTCATAGGATGGCCAAAGTGAGGGATACAGGTTCCCGGTGGAACGGGGTTGTATGCCCCCCCTATTTGAACTTTAAATGAACCTACGTCATGATAGAGCACTCTGAAAAACATCTGCATCATTACATAATTAATCACATCTATTGACCATTTTATGTAAACATAAATAATGTTAAAGTGTATAGAATTATACTGTTTTAGGAATGGACAAGAAAATGCACCTAAGATAGCACCAAAGTGAGGAAAACATTCTTATTTGGTTGTATCCGGATTTAGAGGGCATTGCTTCTGTTGTAATCAATTAATCCCCTGAACCCCAAGTTTTGGTAGTTTTAGAATTTGTACCCAACATGTAAGGGAAGGGGCTCAGAAGTTCACAGTCTGCAGAAATTCACAAAAATTAGTTTTTGTTTCTGTTTTTTTTTTCCTCTGTTCTGGGCAAGTTAACTTTTCAAGGACACCTTGGAAGGGGAGAGCTTTTTTGTCTCTTTTTTTTCTCCCTGCCAGCTGTCACCATGGAGACCAGTTGCTAACTTTTTTATCTTAGAAATGTAGCCATCTCTGTGAAGCCCCAGCTCAAGGCCAGAGGCCTTGTTCACATGTTTTGTGAAAAACTGGAAAGGCAGTGTCTAGCTTAGGGGTGGTGATTTTTCCAGCCAGTGGCCAAGTAGAACAGGGCAACACGAAAAGTGGAAGTTTATGTACATTGAACTCTTTCCGAGGGACTCTTTTGCTGAAAGACCTAAAGTAAGCCTTGGTGAAGACTTCTGGAGAAGGTCATTTAAGACATTTCTGTGGACCTGGTACAGCGGGGGAAGACGGGGTAGTCGAGGCTGAGAGCAGCTCCGTGGATCTAAGAATGAGAAAAGAGAGATGTAAAAGAAAAATGGTAAAGGGGTTTGGGATTTTCCTAGAACAAAACTTGAGCATTAGAACAGGTAGAGGAGAGGGGAAGATGGGAGTAAATATTCCAAAAAGCCTTTGAGGGACTTTAAATTCTTAGAAACCTCTTTTCAGTGATGACAAAGCAACTTTAAATGCCATTTTCATTACATCGTGGATAGGGGTCTGAGGGCTCTTCTCAGCTGGTTTGAGCTTTGGGTTAGCTTTCTAGAGGACTTGGTGGGACCTAGTGCAGGCCCTGACAGGAAAAGAGAGGAGTGAGTGGGTGAAGGGGTACCTCGGTACCTGCTACCTCAGCAACGGGGCAATGTTCTGAGAACCAGCGGAGGTTTGGGTTTTTGATTTAGTAATTGGAGAGGAGAAATCAGGTTGCTAATATGGGAGTGATAGCAGAGAGTCTAGAGCAGAAGGCTGAGGGTGAGGAACTATTGGAGAAGCATAGTACAGGATGTGAGCAAAAGAGGAAAAAGGATTCCACATAGGGAAATTTCCCCCTTTTGAGAACTTGCCGAAGTTAAAAATGTCACTCAGAATTTGAGGATCTAGAGAACCCTCTGGGGGCCATAGTATTTGGTTGTCTAATTGGTAATATGGCCAATGCTGTGTACTGAATTTGATGAGGAGTTTGGGTTCCACCAGGCAGCCCCTGTATGCTCACATTTCCTTGACTTACACAAGAAGTCAGCTTCTCCCCCACACAGCCGTGGCTGTTTGTGGCTTTGATAGTCCGCCAGGCAAACATAGTAATCTAGGCTAGCCAACCTGAATCTGTCTCGCGTGTCCCTGCATCCATAATGTTTGTTTCCATTATCTATGGTACAGAAGAGATTTAATGGAATTTTAGTGGGATCCTCTTCATCAGGGATATCTCAATAGGAAAGACCTATACCGACCTGACAAATGTCTGGGTGGAGAGATGGCCACCAGGTCTCTATGGGGCCTGTATGCGAGATAGACCATACTTCTTGTCTAGTAGGATTTGTGATCAGCCATTGCTGCTGAACGGGGTGATGAGGGTTAGAACTACTGGTGGCCAAGGGGAGAGTCTATAGTCTTATCCACATAGCGAATACGCAATTTGAAATGGTTACCAGGCTTTTCCAGTTTCCAACAAGAGTCTGGACACAGCGAAGGCTTGAGATGAGAGGCATGGATCCAAAAAGTGATTCCGTCTACTTTTACCGCTTTAGGTTTTATAAGTAGCACCTGGTATGTTCCTTTCCAGTGGGGTTCCAGGGATGACACCTGATGTTGTCTTATGTAGACGAAGTCTCTTACTTGATATTGACTTAGAGTCCCCTCCTCCCAAGGTTGGTAGGCAGTGGCCAGCTGTTTCCACAGGTATTGCTGAGTTCTTTCAATGACTTTAAGTCTGTCAAGCAAGGGGGTGTGGAAGTGATCGTTAGGCCTTAGAGTTGGGGTTAGGTTCCTTACTGGATGATGGGCATCATAGAGAATTTCATAGGGGGTGAGGTTACACAAAGAAAGAGAGGGAGTATTTCTCGCATGAAACAGTGCATTAGGCAGGAGCATAATCCAATCTTTTATGCCGGGCTCTAAGCTTAATTTCGTTAAGGTCTCTTTAATGGTTCTATTTATTTTTTCTACCTGTCCTGAGCTCTGGGGTATATAAGCATAATGTAACTTCAAATTAATCCACAGGGTCCCAGTGAACACCTGACTTACCTGAGCCATGAACACCAGTCCATTATCACACCCTATTGCCTTAGGCAGACCGCATCTTGGAAAAATATCTTTCAGGATCTTCTTGAAAACCATTTGTGCAGTTTGGTTGTTTTTGTGTGTGTGTGTGTGTTTGTGTGTAAGGCTTCAGTCCATCCTGAAAATGTATCTACAAAGACTAGGAGATATTTAAGTCCATACGTTGCTGGCTTAATTTCACTATTGTCCACTTCCCAAAATTGTCGTTTTCTGGTTCCTCGTAGGTGCTTTCCTCTAGGAAACTGGAAGGGTAAGCATTAACCAATTGACGGACTCGACAGGCTTTTGTTACCCGTTCAGTTATTTCCTTTCGCTGTGAGTCGGTTAGTGGAAAACTCTGTTCTTAATCCTATAGGAATGCCTGCAGTTTCATTGAACCAAGGTGAGTGAGTTGGTGTACATTTTTAACGTAGTGTAGGGCTTTCTGTAATTGGAGCCTGAGCTCAGTGAAGTTGAGGCGTTCAGTGTCAGTGTCCATAGATGTTATCAAAAACTTCCTGGTGATCAGGAGTCCTTTGGAATTGGGCATCTCCCATTAACACCGGGTATAAAGGAGCAGCTAAAGACGCAAACCCAGGTATCCATAACCTGCAAAAGCCAGCAGTCCCAAGAAACTCTCTGAGTTGTCTCCTGTTAGATGGGGGTGGTATCTACACAATGGTTTGTTTTCTGGGCTCAGTGAGCCATCGTTTACTGCCTCTAAGGTAACAGCCCAGGAAGATTACTTCATGCTAGCAAATTTGGGCTTTTTTGGCCGAAACTCTATACCCAAGTTGAGCAAGCTCATATAATAGTGCTTGGGTCCCAGACTCACAGTTTTCCTTGGTGTTGGCTGCCAGTAGCAGGTCATTCACGTATTGAAGCTGGGTGATTTGGGGTGCATAGTTCTGAAATTGCTGAGATCTCTGTGGAGGGCTTCATCAAAGAGAGTGGGGGAGTTTTTGAACCCCAGTGGGAGTCTAGTCAAAGTTAGTTGACCAGACGTTCAGGTTTCTGGGTCTACCCACCGAAAAGCAAACAGCAACTGACTATCTTTATGCAGAGGCAAGCAAAAGAAAGCATCTTTTAAGTCCAGAACAGTATACCATTTCCGCTCAGGGTTCAGAGTGCTAAGCAGATTGTACGGATTAGGTACCGTGTGGTGAATGTCCTGCACTCTGTTGTTGATCTCTCTTAGGTCTTTAACAGGACAATAGTCCCCGGTTCCTGGCTTTTTTTTTCTAGTAGCAGGGGAGTGTTCCAGGGAAATTGACAGGGCCTTAGGAGCCCTAAGTCCAGATATTTCTGAATATGGGGCCTTATCTCATCTTTAGCTTTTTTTGCTTAGAGGATATTATTGACATTGATTGGGGAGGCTGAGGTTTTTAACTCCACTGTTATTGGAGGTTGTTTCACGGCCAGGCCTAACCCAGCAGTTTTTGCCCAGGCATCTGCGTAATCTGTTATCCATTTCTGGTGTAGCTTGCCTGTTTGATCAGTCTTGGGGGGTGTGAAGAGTGGATGTTCATCTTCTACTAATATAGTTAAAGCCGTGACTATAGGAGTTTTTACTGAAGAATTTAGAAATTTCATTTGGGGGCCTTCAGGGTTAAAAGTTATTTAGGCCAAGAGCTTGGTGAGCAGATCTCTGCCCATCAATGGGTCCAGGCATTCCTGGATTACTAGGAAGGAGTGATAGATTTTTCCTTTCCCAAGGTTCATGGTCCTCTTAGTAGTCTAAGCCCGATATTTACTGCCATTAGTTCTTTGAACTACAGACCTTTTATTTGATAGAGGGCCCAATGGGGCCTTAAGGGCTGAGTATACTGCTCCTGTTTTCATTTCAAAGTTTACTGGGGTCCGCTACACTTCAAAAGTTACCCTGAGCTAGGGGAAGTGATCTGAGCCCCAACTTTTTTAGTCATGCTCCAGAGTCAGAATGGCTGGCTGGCGTGGCTGTCTCTTTATAGGGCACTCTTTGGCCCAGTATCCTTTTTTTTTACAGTAGGCACATTGATCTGAGGCCAGGGGTGGCTCTGGCATGGCCCCAGGTATCCCTTCCTGTCACCTTACGTCTTAATTTCTGGCCTCTTTCTTGTTGTGACCAGGATCTTGGTCAATCCCTTAGTCTGTCTTTTGCTTCTCTCATCCTTCCTTTGCTCCCTTTCTTTCTCCCTGTTTCTCTCTTATAGTATATTTTCTCGGCTTCTCCGACTAAATCTCTCTTTTAAATTTTTTTAATATCCATGGCAGCTTGCCCAATTAAGGCCATCGTTACAGATGAATTTTGATCCGCTGCCTGAGGATCGAAAGGAGTATATCTCTTATATGCCTCCATAATTCTTTCTAGAAACAAAGAGGGAGATTCATCAGGCCTTTGAATAATTTCTCTTACCATGGCCAAATTAGTTGGTCACCTAGTAGCCCCTTGGAGACCCGCTATTAGAGCCAGGAAATAATTGGACAGATGCTCTTTATCTTCAAAGGTGTTGGGGTTCCAGTTGGTTTGGTTTAAGGGTAAGCTGGCTTTGATTATGTTGGGAAGTTGTGTTGGTCGCCAATCAGGTCCGAGGATTTTTTTTTAGCTTCTTGGAGGTTTTTCTCTTATTCCTCTGTCATAAAGAAAGTCCCTAGGAGTTGTTGGCAGTTATCCCAAGTAGGCAGGTATAAAAACGTTGGCGAGTTCTCTGAGTTCTTTTAGCCGGGCCAGCTTCCTCCAGGGAAGGAGGGGCTCTGTGTGCCACGGGACAGTCATCTGGATGGTGCTGGGCCATCCTAGCTTCTTTGAATGGTGGAGAGGCTGAGTCAGCAGCAGGGGAATCACTTAGAGGGTGTTGGGAGTTGGGGGATGAAGGCAGAGGATAAGGAGGGGGAGGAGAGTCCAGTAGAGTCTTGAGACTCATGGAGAACAGAGGGTGCAAGAGGAGGAGCAGAGAGTTAAAGAGATAGAATCGTGGGGGAAGGAGTAGGAGCGGGTGCAGGGACAAGGAAAGGCTTCATCCCTGGAGGAGGAGATTTGTAGAGGTCCTGACAAGTTAAGATATATGGCTGTTGATCTGGATGTCTACGTGGCCCCTGCTAAAAGACAATATCTCGAACTTTTCAAATTAGTGCGAAGTAGAAAGATCCTTCTAGGGGCCATCCGACTACAAAGGTGGGTCATTCTGAGACACA
This sequence comes from Callospermophilus lateralis, assembly GCF_048772815.1. Lineage (NCBI taxonomy): Eukaryota > Metazoa > Chordata > Mammalia > Rodentia > Sciuridae > Callospermophilus > Callospermophilus lateralis. The sequence continues at coordinate 205,232 of NW_027513296.1, read as the reverse complement.
GAATCTGCCAGATCCGGCATTTTACTGAAAAAGAAAGATTCTGAGCCCTTAAGCAGACTTTGGTCTAGTGATCAAGGGTCAGGAACAGAGGTATTGAAGTGCTCTGTCCCATTATGAAATATACACAGACAATAAAAGCAATGACACATGACACAGACAAGACAAGACAATAAAGACACGCAATGGACGTCCAATACTGAGACCAGGACTGAGTAGCCGGCAAAACATGATGGGCTGGCAATACCGAATCCGAAACAAAATATCACTGAATCAAGGAGACTATTTTTCCTCGATTTCATGAGTTCATCCCCCAGGGACATGGCCTGTGGCTCTGTGACATGTGTGTCAGTCACCGTGGGAGAGAGCTCACGCTCTTTACCAATAGCCATTTTGTGAAACCCTAACCTGAATCCTGAAACCAGAAAGAGGGGCCTTATTTACCCCCAGAGGAGCCCGTTGGGGGTCTTTCATCTGCGGCTGCCGGATCTCACTGGGACCACGAGATGTAAAGATCGGGCGAGGGTTGGTTGAAGAGACCACCAAGAGACTGTCTCATGCAACAGCAAAGGCTTTATTGGGAGTCCGGCATGCAAGGGCTCAGAGCTCTCTTGAATAGAGCAGAGAGCCCTGAGAACAGCTTAAGAAGTGCTTATATATTTTCCTTGGTGAGAGCAGGGAGGGAAGTTTATTGATGGGTAAGGGCGAGTGGGCGGTTTGCGTGCAACTGGTTGACCGAGTACATTCTGCAGTTTGGCAGTTGGGGACAGCACATTCTGGGAACAAGAATAGCAAACAGTTCTCAAGATTTCAACAGTGTTTTGTTACGCATACAGAAAATCAAGAAGTGACAAGTACCTATTTTATTAACCTTTCAATATAAGTATGAAAACAGAAATATAGGTAAGATTTGAAGCCCAGAAGTTCATTGGGCTCTTGATTGGTATACTTAGCGTTGAATTACATTCTGTAGTGATGTCCCAGAAATATGGATATACAATTTCATAGGACCTTATACATTCTCAGAGGTCAATTCCAAAACACAGACTCTAAGGGGAATCACACCAAAGTTCAAGCCAAGGTGGACCCAATTATCTCTTCCAACCGCCACACAAATGACCACAATTAAAACCAAGACACTCCCACATGCCACTCATCTTCTTCCATATAGACACTCACCATAACTTCTGGCAAGAGGATTCCATGAGAGGCGCAGCACAAGACAGTGTTCCAAATAAGCTCCCTTTCCCCTCATTTGCCAATAGTCAGGGTGGCCTGGACACCCTCCCTGTGAACCAGGAGTTATCAAATAGGTCTGCCATTAATACAGCTCTGTTCTCCAATTTGAGGGGTACTGACTGTGGAGTTAAGATTCTTTATTTGAATTGGATTCATAAGAAAACCCAAGAACCTATGGGCTAGCATCTGCAGGGCTTTGAAGAACTCATTTGACCCAAAGGATCCCTATTCTCACTTGATGTAGGTAAGGAACCTTACAGAGGAATGTGAGGGACTTCATCCACAGTGACTGATTTTTGGCCATTTTGATTTTGGATCCACACATGGGATCGTTCTTTAGATCCATCAGGTGCTGAGAATCTAAGCCACAGGCTCACACAGGACCAAGAGGCTGATTCGGACACATCCCTTTACAAAGCAATTAAGCAAAGAGCCACAGGTGATGCCCATTCATTTCCGTTTGAAAACTGTTTTCTTCAGGATTCACAAAGGCGTGGCCTCAGGCAAAGAACTTACTGACATTCAGGGCAACAGAAAAATAGGCAATCAAAAGGCCCATTGCAGGGGTTCTCCACTGAGACTTTCCTGGTCACATTGATATCTGAGTTTTCTGAGATGCTTGTCATTCCCTTCAGCTATCCAGTACATGTCCATGTCACAGTGCTTGGAGGTGGTACATATCGTGGACTAAAAAGCATGAGCCTATTTTGGAGAGTGGCTAGATTTCAGGAAGAAAACAGGAACTTAGGAAGATAGCAGGTGTTGCCCATCGATATGGCTAGCCCTAGTGCATTCATAAATTGGGCAGGATGAATGCTGGGAAACTTTCTACTATACAGGAAACATCCATTGATGCATTCTCTTTTTCTAATGTCTACAACCATGGACACAGTGAGATACACAGACATAGAACCACTCGCCTTGTTAAACAACTTACTAGAAACAGTTCACTCCAAACCAAACAAACCGACTTTCCTACCTATTCTCAGAACATGGGACAAAACCACAAACACACATCCACACCCACAAAGGCACCTCCTTCCCCCAAATAGGTCTCTCACTATCCGGAGTGTCCTCTGACTGCTGGGCCATACTATGTTCCCCCGATATGGCCTATCCTGTCTCAGATCTGGACTCCATGTCCAACTCTGTGAAGTGGTCAGGAGCCAGCTGTGAGCCAGTACCTGCTTTTTTAGGAAAGGCCCCTCTTCAGAGTACTCCTGGCATTTGGCCATCCTCACATCAGTAGGTACCAAGAAAGACTGACTCTGTCCTTGCTAAATTGAATCAAGTGAGACCACTAGGACTGGGACTGGGACTGACTCTGTGTGCCTGGCTTCCTGCATCCCAAGTTCAGAGAGTTCCATTACCAAGGAAGTGAGGTGAGGTTGCATCCTTCAGGAACTGAATGAGGTCACTGCCTTGGCAACCACTTTGTCCAAACAGTTGCTTTCAAGCGTACCATGAGAAGGAGGCTTACCCTACTTTCTGTGGCACTTTCACAAATGAGAATGGTATATCAACCATAGGCACCAAGAAACAGCTCTCCACACAGGCCTGATTTGGTCCATCTTCTCTATATTAGGAAGAGAGCCTTTAGTCCGGGGAGCACTGCAGTGAACCTCTGCACTAAAACTATTAGCAAGCACCTGGTGGAGGAGTCCTCCAAAGGTAAGTGGCACCTTTATAACATCTGATATCCGGTTAAGGGAGATCTTTTCTGATGACAGAGATGTGGCCTGGGGAGGCTCACATATACTCCTTTCCAGGAGAGTAACGAGAATCTTTCTGTCCTCTGTTCTGTTCTGTAGGGAATTCCTCTGGAACTGTAGAGAAGGGCCGACAGGCACGCACGCGCTCCTACCATGGAGCTATAGCAAGATGTTGCACTGTTCCACTGTTTTTCTGTTTAGGCGCCGGTTTTCTGTTTTTTGTGTTTTGTTTTGTCTTCTATTTTTTTGATTGTTTGTTTGTTTTTGTTTGTTTTGTTGTGTGATTTCAGTGGTAAAAACTTAAGTATTTTGGACGTAAAAATGGGTAATAAAGAGAGTAAGCCTGACACCCCTTTGGACTGTGTTTTAGGGAACTGCGATGAACTTTACCCCCCTTTGTTAAGCAGGATGACAGAAGCTCCTAGCTGGCTGCCTGGAGCACACCCATTGCAGAGGGCAATGCTTGCTAGGGACCTAAGAACTGAGCATCTCCCAGGTTAACAAGTGAAACTCCTTTAAAACCCCTTGTCGCTCCAGATCAAGAGAGTCACAACATTTGGCAGAGTCCCCTGTGTTTCTCCTTTGTTCGCAAAGCAATAAACCTCCCTTTTTCTTTTTCTCAAAACTCAGTCCTCATTATTAAATTGGTATTAATTGGCTTCAAGTTCAGGAATCGAACTTTAATTTACAAATTTGGTACCCCCCCTCCTCCCCGGAACTTTGTGAGAGCTGTCTACTGGAATATTAGGAGATGAAGCATGCTTGGTGTGGAACTGAACAAGAGGAGCTGATCCTGTAAGTAAAAGGAAGGACTGAGGGACTCCCAGCAGCTGCCAAAGCCCTGTTGATTCAGGGAATTACCTCCTTCCTTTCCGCACTGTAAGAATTATGCCACCTCTGTCTTGTTAAAAAAGAGAAAAAGAAAAAGGGGACACTAAATGCAGTGAAGTCACCATGGAGACACTTTATTTTACATTTCAGGTTGCCCCTCTGTTAAAACATGTGGTCCCCCCCCCCCTGTGGATATCTATGGTGCACACTGGTGTAGGAGATTTTTCTCTTATCTGCTCTGGTTTAATGGGTTCTCTCTGACAGCCATAGTCTGGACCTCCTTTCTGTCTGTCTTGTGTCTTTGTATCTGGCCCTTTAAGACATGTGCAATAATGTGTTGATATTATAAATTGTTTTTTGGGAATGATCTTAGCTGAATGTGTGTCTAAATGATGATGTTTTATTTTAACAATCTGGTATCTGAATGGGTTTTTGAAGCATTGCACAATCTTGCAGTTAAAAGTCGGGTTTAGGTAATTGTTTAGTTTATGATTTCAGATAATTCATGCCAGAGAACTTAAATACTTAGGATGGAAAACTGAAGAACTCTACTTCCAAGTTGGCAAGTAACTTCCCAATCATACAGTCTTTTTTTCACCAATTTTGAATTGGATAGCCTGGGAAAATATCACTGTGTGTACCAGTGCATTAATTTGGACAAGGATAGTAAATCATAGAATGGTATCTGTTGACAAAACAAGATGTAAAGATATAAAATTTTGTGAATTGTATCTTAAATTTATATCATAATTTTCAACATCCGAACCTCAAAATTATGGTTAAAATGCCTTAGGCCTGAGGTGTCTGCTCAGAATAGCAGTTTTTCCTGTTCCTTCCAGACCTCAGCCATGACTTATGTTGAAATGTAAATGAAAGAAGCCTGCAATCTTAGTAGGAGACTGATTTGAGGCCTAAGGGGGAAAAAAAAGGTAAATTGTATGGTATTTACTAATTACTAGCCAGTCAATTTTTCTAGGACTCTTTTTTTTTCCTTAGATACTTTTTTTTTTGACCTCATGATTTTGAGCATACAGACCTAGGTTAATGTTTTTCAGATCAGTTCTATCTTTGACCAACTGTAGACATTTTGAAACATTGCAATGGAGATTTCACCTGAGAAAAGCTACAAGGCCTTTACTATTATTATGTGTGCACACTTTTGTTATGTGTTGTATGTCTATATATACATATGTCCGTATATCATATATATGATACACAAACTAACATATACAAGGAGCGCTCATAAAAAAGCGCTCATTAAAACAAATTTAAATAGGAGATCCAAAGATCTTTAATTCACGTGATTTAAATGTTTCAATTTAAATTGGATAAACAGATAAAAATCAATGTCTTTAAATTTAAGCTTACAAATTTTTCTAGGTGTTCAAAAATCTAATAAAATATTAATATCTATAAAATGTCTAATATGCTTTGGTTCTAGGACCTTTCCTTCAACATAAAAATGGTTTGCACTGTCAATACATTTCTCTAATATTTTGATAAATAAATAAAGTAAATTTGATTGGGATTACTCATTCATGAGTACTTTTGTTAGATATCTGATTGATTTACTAAGGTCTGAATAAGTTTTTATAAAGTCTGTATAAGAATATAAAAATCAGTCATGTGTTAATGAGACAGAAATTTCTTAAAACATAAGTTTACCCATAACGTTGTGTTTATTAAGTTTTATTTTCTCTAGAGCAAGCAACCATAAAAATTAAACAACTGATTAAATAAGAACTGTTATTTTAGAGCACTGTACTGCCATTGCTTTAAAAGCTAAACTTGGTTAATGTAGAAACATCAATGTAATTGTGATGCTCTCAATGTTTTCATATCTTATATGTATTCAAGTCTGTAAGGTAGAAACTTTAAAAGAGCATTATATCAAGCTGGTGCTCTGAAGTTTTACGGTAAAAAAATATATTGGGGATTTATTTACCTGTTATCAATAAGATATGTAAACTTTTATGTTACTTTTTACATTGGGGAAAAATTTAAATGTATTTTTTAGTTAATGAGAGCCTAATCGATGTAAAGGTTAAAAACTTTCAGCCTTTCTTTAATTCATGTTTTAAATGTGATATCATATGGTGTTAGCTAATGTTCATGTGACCTCAAACAATTTATGTAAACTTTGTCAAATGATATTTATAAATAAAGATTATCTTTAGAACTAAAATACTTAAGATTTATAAAGAGCCCTGCCTTACCTGAGATAAGGCTCTGTGTCCCATCTTACTACATGTGAGAATGACTACAAAACCAGTAGGTCAGATAATATTTCTTTAAAGTTATGTTAAAAAGTTGGTTTTTTTAAGGTCAATATTCCTAGGATCTCAAACAGGGGATATAATGTATAACTCAGCCAAAAAATTCAGGGTAGCTATTACACAAGCTAAGTATTTTTACTTTTGTTAATTTTATTTTGAAATTATTTTATAAGTGATCTAAAGATTCTCTGTTACTGTTTTACAAACGTGTTGCTTTAAGAACACAACATGGGTTTATTCAAGATAATAAGTCATTACTTACAATACAGACAGAAAAATACAGATCCCAATTAATAAAAAGATAATGATATAGTTATAGACATTAAAGCCCAGTAATCTTAATATAAGGCTGTTAAAATTTATTTGCTGGATGTTTAAGATTAGGATTTAAAATTAAAGTTAAATGAAAAGCGCCAAGAAAACCAATATTTGGCTTTTGCCCTCTGAGTCAGTCTGAATCTAGGGAACAGGGAACTTCTCTAAAGAGCTTTGAAACTCTGAGCCACATAACCTCCTCCTGATCAGGGAGATTAATGAGACCACTGGAGAACAGAAAGCCAATCAGGGTATTTGTTACGAAGAGGAGAGTCTTCAAAGAAAGGAGACATCCCTGATGCTTCCGAGGGAAGCCAAATGGTCAAGCAAGATCTGGACCCACCTAGCGCAAATGGCACTAGCAGAACTGAGAATCTGCTCTCAAGTTTCCCCAGAATTGACTCCCATAAAAGCTCAGCTGACTGTTAACAATAGATGGAAACAAAAGTCAGTTTGACTGCTTCATCTTAAACACTTAGCAAAGACAGTTAAGAACAAAATACATCCATTCCTGGGCATTTTAAATTATAATAATAATAATATAATTTTAAGGTATGCACTTTATGTTTGCCTCCCAAAATAAGTAAGACTGGTGGCTACAAAGAAGAATTCTCAGAAAGGAATGCCTGATACTTATAAAAAGAGACTATCAAGAAGACCTGCCACAGGGATAAGTTTTCAGTTTAAGGCCTACAGATATTCCTAACCTACACAGGTAGGCTTGGTGTTTGCTAGTACAATTATCCATCCCTGAGTAACAGAATTAAAGGTTTCTCTAAGAGACACAGAGGTCATACTAGTAAAAAGATTTTACAAGATCAGATGACATTAAATTATTAAACTGTATCTTATGGGGAGGGACAAGTGTAACAGTACAAGTTAAGTTGACAGTCTTGATAACTGGGGATATTAAATACTGGTGATGGAACTTCTATACAGTGACATGTTCCAGCTGCTGCAACATTTTTTCAGTACTCATGGTTTTTGTTTCTCTCATAGAAGAACCCATCCCCAGATGACTTTACAACCTGTTCTTCCCCAATCAGACTTCAAACCGAACTGACTTCTAAAAGGCAACTCATGTCCCTCAACTGACTTCTAAAAGGCAACTCATGTCCCTCATGCCATGCCCACTCATGTCACCCTGTCTCAGGTCAGAAGAAGAAAAAATGAGTGACACCACTCTTCTTAAAACAATGGAGAGAAAGATAAATAGACTATCAATATAAGTAATTAATTAAGTCAGGTAAAATCAGGGAGATCGGTTTTGGGTGAGTTCTAAAAATTTGGAGACTCTTACCTGAGGGATTAAAATTTCCTCAGTGCTCTTCCCGTAATCTATCAAAGATTTGAAAGGGACACAAAGAAAAGGGGGGAATGATAGACCCAACCTGATCTTTAATTAAAATTGGGAGCCATCTTGCCAAAAAGCCATGAAAAGAAAATTTTGGCTTTAGCATAAATCACTTAAAATTCTAAACCTGCTTGGAATGCCTGCCCACGCCTGGAACTCACCCAATCCGGCTCTCTGACCAGATAGCAGCCCTCTCTGAAACTTTAGTGACACATCATAAATATTTGCCTTCTCTGGCGAGACAACAACCCTCTCTGAGGCTCTAATGGTCTTCATGAACTTTGATGTAGGGACAGCAAAAAAAATGTAGACTGCCATTAGTGTGATGTTTGTCAGAGTTCTGTTATCTGTAAACCCCCTTTTGTGTAATTTTCTGGGCTATTAAGCTGCCTGTAGGAAAGCTGGGGTTGCTGTCTTATTCCCGCCATTTTGTGAGGGAGAGGCAGCACAGCCGGTGGAAATAATAAGCTTAATTTAATTTGATTTTAATTAGAGTCAGTGGTCTTTTCTTGTGTCCTGGTCTAACAGGTAATCACTCCAAAAACATGGAGCTCTGCTGGCCTAAACACTTCTTGAGAAACTTCCTCTGAGTTTGGGCACTTGAAATATATGTTGTTGTAAGGAGCTTTAGCTTCCTTTCTAGTGATACCATCAAAGCTGAGTCTGCATCTATGTGACCTGGAGGACATGGTTTCTTGTATTCTAATGAACATGAGGCAGCAGTGCTGAATTTTCTGTTTGTAGGTAAACTGTGGCCACTGGATGCTAAGTGTCTCCCCGTGTGGACTGTGAAGCCATTTGGTCATCCTCCACTTTTTGTGGTGTTTCTTGCTGCTGTACTGGGAGTTTGGTATATGCTTTATGAAATACAACGAGTTCAACTGGAACCCAGTGTTGGAGGGAGTTCTGTCACTTGTGGTGGGTCAGGGTCTGAAGGAGAATGCACCAACCAGGCTTTTATCTCACAGAGCTTGCCCCCTTGTCCATAGAAATCTGACTCTGAACTTAGCCCAGAAACCTCTCCATATAACATGATGCCTTTACATAGAAGGGTCTGCTGGCTGCACCATGTCAGTCACAAACCATTTGGAAAGCAATGGCAAATCCTCATGGCCACACCACATATGTATTATCACACACCTACCCACCACTGCAATAGGCCCACTAGTCAGCAGGCTCCAACTTACTGACATCTTTGTTCTACACCATTTTCATGAAACCCGGTCAATCATGGCATTCTCTGGTACACTCATGATCAGCAACAAGACATCTAAAGGTTCTCCAGTGCCACCTGGTTAAGGGAATTTCAAAGATTTCATTGTGTTTATCTAGCCATTTTTCTTGGATGAAGTTGGAGGCACTGTGGGTTTCAGTTTATTCAGGAACTATTAAATGTGAGGAAGCTATTTTCATTAAATTCTCTGGAGAAATCTCACAGGCAAGTCTTCCCATAGAGTGGTCAAAAGGTCACATGAAGCCAGGCCCATTGAGGTCTTTAATGTGACGTCCATGGGTGTTCTGACTGTCAACTATGGCGGCCAATTCTTTCAGAATAAAATCATGTGATATCCTAGCTGATATTCCAAGGCTCTGTGGAAAGCCACCCTGGTATTTGATCTCAGTTTCCAAGGGCGAATCCCATGCGTGGCCTCCTAAAATCTGAATGCAGTTTATGGCAATATTTCTCTGAGATCAGTTTCAGAACTCAGACTCTAAGGGGAATCACACCAGAGTTCAAGCCCAGATAGACCCAGTCATCACTTCCAACCGCCAAACAAATGACCACAATTAAAACCAAAACACACCCACAAGGCCCTCATCTTCTTCCATATAGACACTCATCATAACCTGTGGCTGGAGGTTTCCATGAGGGACTCAGCCCAAGACAGTGTACAAAATAACCTCCCTTGCCCGTCATTTGCCTAAAGTCAGGGTTGCCTGGACACCCTTCCTGAGAACCAGGAGTGATCAAATAAGCCTGCCGTAAATACTGCTCTGATTCTCCAATTTGAGGCCTCCTGACTCTCGGGTATAGATTCTTTATGTGAATTGGAATCATGAGAAAACCCAAGCACCTATGGGCTATCCTCTGCAGGGATTGAAGAACTCATTTGACAAAAAGGATCCCTATTTTCACTTGATGGAGATCAGGAATCTTACAGAGGAAAGCGAGAGACATCGTCCACAATGACTGCTTTTTTGGCCATTTTGGTTTTGGAAGCACACATGTAATTGTTCGTTAGATCCATCAGGTGCTGAGAATCTATTCAACAACCTCACACATGGCCAAGAGTCTGATGCAGACACATCCCTTTCCAAAGCAATTAAGCAAAGATCTACAGCTGATGCCCATTAATTTCCATTGAAAACCGTTTTCTTCAGGCTTCACAAAGGGGTGGCCTGAGGCAAAGACCTTTCTGACATTCAGGGCAACAGAACAATAGGTAAGCAAATGGCCCAAGGCAGGGTTTCTGGAATGATATCTGAGTTTTCCGAGATGATCCCATTCCCTTCAGCTATCCAGTACATAGCCATGTCACAGAGCTTGGAGGTGGTACATGTCTTGGAAACAAAACCATGAGCCTATTCTGGAGAGTGGCCAGAATTCAAGAAGAAAACAGGAATTTAGGAAGACAGTGGTTTTTGCCCATCCATTAGGCAAGCCAAAATCCATTCATAAATTGGGCAGGATGAATGTTGTGAAGCTTTCTACTATTCAGGACACATCCATTGATGCATTCTCTTTTCTAATGTCTACAACCACGGACACAGTGGGATAAACAGACATAGAAACACTCACATTGTCAAAAGACTTACTAGAAACAGTCCACTCCAATCCTAACAAACCGACTTTCCTACCTATTCTCAGATCATTAGACAAAACCACAAACTCACACACACACCCACAAAGTCACCTCCTTCCCCCAAGTAGGTCTATGACTATCCGGAGTGTCCTCTGACTGATGGGCCATAGTATGTTACTCCAAAATGGACTGTCCTATGTCAGATCTGGACTCCTTGGCCAACACTGTGATGTTGTCAGGTGCCAGTGGTGAGACACTACCTGCTTACTCAGGAAAGGCCCCTCTTCAGACCTTCCTTGCATTTGGCCATCCTCACATCAGTAGTTACCAAGAAAGACTGATGCTGTCCTTGGTAAATCCAAACATGTGAGGTCACTGGGACTGGGACTGGGACTGCCTCTGGGTGCCTGGCTTCCTGGATCCCTAGTTCAGACAGTTCCATCACCAAGAAAGTGATGTAGGTCACTTCCTTCAGGAACTGAATGAGGTCACTGCCTTGGCAACCACTTTGTCCTAACAGTTGCCCCCAAGTGTCCCAATTGATGGAGTCTGCCCCTACTTCCTGTGACACTTTCACAAGTTTGAATGGTATATCAAACATAGGCACCAGGGAACAGCTCTCCACACAGGCCTGGTATTGTCCATCTTCTCTACATTAAGAAAAGAGAGACTGCTTCAGACACACCCCTTCATCCTGACCAGGTTGTTTGTCGTGGAAGATGACTTTTGCTCTCTCAGGTCCTTCATAGCTTCCTATATCTTCCCCAGGGTTCATTTCTGCATGGACCTTTTTGTTTCTCAGCAGGTGGAAGATTTCTTACATTCCTGTATTGTAAGACCAACTCTGTCCCTGCTTTTCTGTAAAGTTAGATTGAGGGAACAGAGTATGGTTGGGGTTAATAACATGTTTGATTTGGATTAGGAATCATTCTGCTGGATGAATAATGTTATTGGGAACCTGCGATATTTATAAGAATATATAGAGGGGAAATATATGTATGAAAACAGAAATCTAGGTAAGATTTGAAGCCCAGAAGGGAATTGGATCCTTGATTGGGATACTTAGGTTTGAATTATGTTCTGCACATGTGTCTCAGATAAATCTATACACAATGGCATAGGACCTTGTACCTTGGATGATTGAATGTCAAAGAAAACATCCAGTCAAAAAAGGATAGTTGGTAGGATTAGGAAGATAGTTGGTAGGATTAGGAAAAAGAGTGAGTATAGGATTTGGACAAAAAGTTCTTTAGCAATAGGGTTTCGGGTAGAGAGAAAATGTAAATGTCAGCAGATGTGAAGAGTCAGTCACAATGATGAACTGGGGAAAATATGTAGGAAAGCAGATATCAATAGAGACATTAGAAAATCAGGCAAATGATAAAGTGATCGATAGGATTAGACATTTTCAACAGGCTTGAGTTTGAATAAATAATATTAGGAAGAAACAAATATGTAGTCACCAATAGGATTGACATTTGAGAGCATTAGGCAACCTGGACATGGGTGATGTTCATAATCCATAATCACATTCCATTTAGGCTTTGGTACAGTCGTAAGTGTGACTTTGCATTTTGTGGCCAGAATATTACTGTGATAAAATGTATATGTAGATCAGGTGACATGAGTATTTGTTGCACCATTTCTGAGAGCAATATTTTGAAGAGATATAAATTAGTATTGGGGGCACAAATAGGTGTACCATGTGTGTATGAATATAGAGAGAATGCATGAATAGACCATACTGTGAATAAATAATATAATTGTTTCCAAATTTAGAAATTGGAATAAATTGATATCCCAAAATACACAGGAAATCTTACATTGATATACATACATTCATTCCAACCAGTTATACATCTAATGGTAATATTAGGGTTGTAGTTTATCATAAAATGTGTGTGAGTTTTGCTATCAAATTGATTATGGAAATCGAAAATAATGTGTTTGGAAAGAAGTCTCATGAAATAACCAGTCAAAAACAAGGAGGAATACATGTGTTCTGAAGCAGGAAGTGATTGAATGTGTTACAAATGTCTTTAAATTTGTGAACTTGTGGATGAAATGTATATTCTACGATGTATAAAAACTGAAGAAATAGTAATGTACCAGTGTTGAATTAAAATGAACATCAAAATACACATCATGTCCCATAGAAATCTACTTTCATTGATGTTAAATTGGGTCAGTTACTGTAGAAATATAAGGCTTTGTTTGCACCATTCACTGAAGTGAGTTTTCAGTTCTAGGAAACAAATATGTATTTCAGGTGGATGAATATTTCTAAAAAAATCTTATGAAAAGTTGATTATAAAACCACATACATGAACATGAGTGAATTATTTAGGGAGTGTATAATAAGACACATATATTTCATATTTTGAAAATTATATATATATATATATATATATATATATATATATATATATATATATATATCACAGATACATTAGAAATTAGCAATATATATGCCAATCAAAATTCATCATGAAATATATATCATTCACAGATCCAAAAATATTAATTTTACTAAACATGGATTTATGTATAATGTTTTTCAACTAAGAAGCTCACTCATAGTTTGAATTTTCAGTTCCAAAAATATTTAGGAGGAGTGATCTCTTCTCATACTTTGTATCTCCCAAGTTAGCCACCTCACAAAAATGTACGTGTGATACCAGGTAGGATTTTATATGTGCATATAAAAATACATGTGCTGAATTGGCTACAGAAAAAGGGAGACAGAAATTCACATATGTGTTAACTTTAAAAACACATGGAGGACTATTTCAACAAAAAATTAACAAGATTTATAACTCCTACCCTATATCATGCAAAAGGCAAGACCAACTATACGCCATGCCTCCTCTCAACTGCTTGTATTTCTATTCTGTTTGGGTTGTATTTCTCCATCATATTAGGATTAGTAGTCAGAGTCTAGTAGGGTATGTGTTAGTGTCAGGGATTCAGTATTTTGAATGGAAAATTGAAAAATGAATCCAATGTGTATGTAAATATGTGCTACACAAAAATCTTCCCACTCTCATTCAGAACAATGCCTTGACAACACCTACGGCCCAAATATGACACAATCAGAGGAGAAGAGTTAGAAAATCCGTGAATACATATATAGAATGGAATATGATCAGGAGTTCACAACCTTGGAAGTGGTAGAGGAGTTTCCAAAAGTAAGGGACAGGGTAAACCCTCCACAAACATGAAGGTCTGCTGGCCTAGAGACTTCTTGAGAAACTGCCTGTGAGGTTGGGCACTTGAAATATATGTTGTTGTCAGGAGCTTTAGCTTCCTTATAGTGAGACCATAAAAGCAGGGTCTGCATCAATGTGACCTGGAGGACATGGTTTCTTATTTTCCAATGAACATGAGACAGCAGTGCTGAATTTTCCATTGTAGGTAAACTGTGGCCCCTGGGGGCTAAATGTCTCCCTGTGTGGACATTGAATCCATATGGTCATCCTCTATTTTCGTGGTGTTTCTTGCTGCTGTACTGGGAGTTGGGTATTTGCTTCACGAAATACAAGGAGTTCAACGGGGACACAGTGCGGGAGGGATTTCTGTCACGTGTGGTGGGTCAGGGTCTGCAGAAGAATACAAGAACCAGGCTTCTATACCACATAGCTTGCCCCCTTGACCATAGCAACCTGATTCTGAACAATGTCCTGAAACCTTTCTATGTAACAAGGTGCCTTTACATATAAGGGTCTGCTGGCTTCACCATGTCAGTCACAAGCCATTTGGAATCCAATGACAGATCTACATGGCCCCACCACAGATGTTTTATCACACACCTGCCCACCATTGCTCTAGGCCCACTACTCAGCAGGACCCAACTTTCTGGCATCTCTGTTAAACACCATTTTCATGAAAACGAGTCAATCAAGGCACTGTCTGGTATACTCATTGTTGGGAAAAGTATAAACGGCAGCCATACCCCAGAAAAAAACCCCAACATGGTGCCTAAGGACTTCTTCTTCCTACCTTGTTTTTTCTGCAGTGGTGTGAAATGTTTCCACCCGTGTGAACTCTCTTGCTGGCGCCAATTTGAAATCTTGCTGGTGGGAAACCTTAGACCCAATAAGAACTAATTCCTGGGCTCCAGAGCTGATATCTGAAAGAACTTACCAATAAACGTTTTGCCTGCCATTTTTCTAAGCCCTTCCATCTTCCCCTTAGTTCTATATAAGCACACAGCTTTTTGCAATAAAATTGGAATTCTCCCAGCAAAGTGCATTTGCGTGGGAAGTTCTTTCATTCTGTTGCCCCGTGTGAGAATATGGGTGAGCTGTTTCTAACAAGAGCCCCGTCCCCTGCCCCGCCAAGACACTCCGCCCTGGTCCACTCTTTTCAGATGCCGGCTTCCTGCACTCACAACAGATCTGATATATGTAAGCCTCCCCTGACCCTGGCTCTCCAACTCCCTTCAGGCTACCGCTGGTTTTGTGACCGTGATCATCTGGCACACTCTAGACGCCCTGTAGGGGGCAGGAAATTCCTGCCACTAAGACCTTTACTGGTCGCAGTGGACCCTCTGGTGATCCGTTTTCCTTTGGGGCGTGAGGCTTCTGAGTTTACATGAGAGGCTCTTTGGTTTTTCTCCTCTGCTGCCGTTGCCGCTGCTGGCTAGAGTTGCTGTTTGCTGCAGGGCTGCTGTGTCTGTCTGAAGCTGCCTCTCTGCTCGGGGAAAACTGAACTCCCGTCCTGGAACTGCATTCTGCCGGAACCAGAGTTCTGTTTTCATTACTGACTTTTTCTGCTGCGTTCGAAAACTTTCCTGACGTCAGGTTGCCCGTGGCTCCGAACCCATTGGGTCTCACAGATCGCACTCCACTGGTGACGACCAGGTAGTGCCCTCTGTATTTCCTCATGACGGCTGGTCATTTTGGGGACGCCCACCTGACCACCATTCACCCTGAGCTTCCTGGAAGCCGTTCCAGTCCGGGTTTTCTCTTTGTCTCTCTCGCTTACTCTTATTCTCTCTCTCTCTCTCTCTCTCTCTCTCTCTCTCTCTCTCTCTCTCTCTCTCTTCCTTCTCTCCCTGTGACAATGGGCACCTCTTCATCTGTACCTGAAGCCTCACCTCTCAAATGTTTAATAAAAAATCTGGCCACACTCTCCCTCCCACCAGACATCAAGCCCAAACTTCTAATCAAATTCTGTACCCATGATTGGCCTACATATCCACTGGATAATGGAAATCATTGGCCTCCAGAAGGCTCCTTACATCCAAACCTTCTCTGGGACCTTTTTAACTACTGCCAGCATCTGAAAAAGTGGAGTGAGATTCCCTGCATTTAAGGTTTTAGCCTTCTCACACAGCACCCTGTCGCTGCTCCTCCTGCCCTCCCTCTCAGGTCCTCCTTGTTTGCAAACCCTTCTCTTCCCCTACTTCTACTCCTGACTTCACAGATTCTTCCTCATTCAGCCCAGCAGATTAACCCCCAACTTATCCCCCAGTCCTATCTGCCCCTTCTCTCCCGCTATACCCTCCTCTTCCTCTGCCTGATTCCAAGGATCCTCAGCCTTCCATTTCATCCTCCTCCCCTCCGCCCTCTTCTGCCTGCTCCACCTCCTCCTCTTCCAAAGAGACACTCCCTTCCGCTCCCTCTCCTTCCTGTCCGCCTCCTGCCTCTTTCAGTCCTCCTGTTACCAGGTGTAAGGGACTCCTTCCCACCCCCAAGACCATCGCACCCCTTCGTGAGGTAGCTGGTCCCGAGGGTGTCATCAGAGTCCACGTGCCCTTCTCCATGTCGGACATTACTCAGCTAGAGAGGAAGTTAGGCTCATTCACCACTGACCCCACCACTTACATTCGGGAGTTTCAATGGGTCCTGCAAGCATATAGCCTCACTCAACATGACATCTACATGCTCTTGGCCAATACACTTCTCCCTGAGGAAAGGCAATGGGTCTGGGAGCTAGCCCAAGCCCATGCTGATGAAAATCATAGGACCAATCCTAACCACCCCACAGGCCCTCATGCTGTCCCAGAGCAGGATTCTCTATGGGATTACAACACCCCTGAAGGCTTACAGTCTCGTGACCTTTTTACATCCTGCCTCTTGGCGGGCCTGAAAAAGGCCATCCGTAAGGCTGTTAACTTTAAAAAGGTGCAGGAGGTCATTCAAAGGAAGGAGGAAACACCTTCAGAATTCCTGGATAGACTAACCAAGGCCCTTCAACAGTACACAAACCTCAACCCAGAAATCCCTGATGGCCGTCATGTCTTAATGACATATGTTCTGGCCCAAAGCTACCCTGACATTAAAGCCAAGCTTAAAAAGCTTGAACAGGGCCCTGCTACTCCTTAGACCAAATCTTCATTTTCAAGGTTTTTTATGATAGAGAGGATGAAAGTGAATGCCGTAGGCAGAGGGCTGAAAATGCCAAATTCCAAATGTTGGCCCAGGTCATTCAGAGAAGGCCATCACCACGCCATCCCAATATGACACCCCCGGGAGCTTGCTTCAAATGTGGTAAGGAGAGACATTGGGCCAGGGATTGTCCTTCACTGAGGACACCATACAACCCCTGCCCAAAATGCCATCAAAGGGGACACTGGGGGGCAGACTGCCCAAAGACCCAAAGGGAGATTGGTCAGCCGCCCGGCAACCACAGCCTCTCTTGGGCTTGGCAGAGGAGGATTGACGGAGTCCTGGGCTTTTCCTCCAGACTATTACCATCAAGAATCAAGAGCCTAGGGTTACCTTCCTGGTGGATGGATGCTTCATTACCTTCCTCTTGGATACTGGTGCCGCTTTATCAGTCTTAAGGGAGTATTGGGGTTCTACCACACCCTCAAAAACTCCTATTGTCAGGGTAGGAGTTAAACAGATTTTCCCTCAAACCCCCCCATCATGTTATATGCAGGGATCCCTTTTGTCCTTCACTCACTTCTTTTTCGTTATGAGCCATTGCCCCATTCCCCTTCTGGGAAGGGACATACTCTCACTATTAAAAGTCACCATTCACATATCACCCCACACCTCTCCTACCTCTCATTTCCTCATGATGTTCCTAGGGGCAGATACACCTCCTTCATGCACTCCTCCATGACTCTCTAAACTAGTTAAGCCTGAGGTTTGGGACACAACTACACCCTTTATGGCTAAATGCAGTCCTATTCATATTGTCTTACGGGACCCTTCAAGATATATTAGTCAACCACAATATCCACTCACAACCACAGCCATCCTCGAATTAGAACCCATCATCCAGGATTTATTACAAAAGGGGTATCTTAGGCCTACACACTCTCCTTTCAACACCCCCATTCTGGCACTTAAGAAACCTAACATGCCCTACAGGCTGGTTCAAGACCTTCTCCTTGTCAACTCCTCTGTGGTCCCCATCCACCCGCTAGTGCCCAACCCTTACACCCTCCTCTCTCAGATTCCTGCCACTACTACCCACTTCTCGGTCCTAGATTTAAAAGATGCATTCTTTTCTATTCCCTTGTTCTCAGAATCTCAGAATATCTTTGCTTTTACGTGGACTGACTCTCACATCCACCATTCTCATCAGCTTTCCTGGACTGTCCTCCCACGGGGATTCAGGGATAGCCCCCATCTCTTTGGCCAAGTTCTTGCCCAGGACCTCACATCCTTTCACCCGACCTGTCCTGACTCTATTCTCCTTCAGTATGTCAATGACCTTCTTCTATGTAGTCCCTCTGGGAACACTCTCAATCCCACACCGCTCAGCTTCTTAATTTCCTAGCAGACAAGGGATATAGGGAGTCTCCCCACAAGGCACAGGTTTCCCAGTCTTCTGTCACCTCTCTTGGTTTTTGCCTTACACCCAGGAAAAAGGAAATAACACTGGATAGGAGTCAACTCATCTCTGATCTTCCAGTGCCCCATATGAAAGCCAAAATACTATCATTCCTAGAAGTAGCAGGTTATTTTAGGGCCTGGATCCCAAATTATTCTCTTTCATCCAAACCCCTGTATGACCTAGCAAATGGACCCCCTAGTGAATCTCTTGTCTTCTCCCCCATCTACCACTTCCGCAGGCTTCAGCAACTCCTCTTAAAGGCACCTGCCCTTCACCTTCCTGATCTTTCAAGACCATTTCATCTATATGTCCATGAAAAAGGGGGGCAAGCACTTAGGGTCTTAGGTCAAAACTATGGGCCTACATTTGCACCTGTGGCATATTTTCCAAGAAACTAGACTCTACCATTCGTGGGTGGGTCCCTTGCTTAAGAGCTGTGGTTGCTGGACAAATTTTACACAAAGAAGGCTCTAAGCTGACTTTTGGGGCACCTTGAACTATCCACTCCCCACATCACTTGAAAGATCTTTCAGCTTATAAGGGCCTTCAAACCCTTCCTCCATCCAGAGTTCTGTCGCTCCTCACTTTCTTTCAGGAAAACCCTAATATTACTTTCCTCCCATGCTCTGCACTGAACCCTGCCTCACTGCTCCCAATGACTCCCACGTCTAACACACCAACTCATAATTGCTTGGAAATCTTAGATGATTTCCTCCGCTGTCATTGTTCCATTTCTGAGGAACCACTCACCAAGCCTGACCTTATCTGGTTTACTGACAGCAGTTCCTTTAGGCAGAACGGCACTCATTACTCTGGATACGCTGTAGTTTCAGCCACTGAGATTATAGAGGCCAAAGCTATGCCTTCAGGAACTACCAACCAGCAGATTGAACTTATAGCAGCCACTCGTGCCTGCCTACTAGCACAAGGCAAATCCCTCACCCTCTATACTGATTCAAAATATGTCTTCCAGATCTTATTATCCCATGCTTCAATATGAAAGGAGCGAGGCCTACTTACCACCAAAGGTAATGCGATCACTAATTCGGCTCTTTTAACCAATCTGATAGAGGCCTCCCACTTACCCACCCAGTTGGGAGTTGTCCATTGTAGGTCACATCAGAAGGACGGCTCTCTTATCACTGAGGGCAATGCCAAAGCTGACCAGGCGGCACGAATGGCTGCTACCACTTCCAATTATGGCCCCCATGGGGGACATATTATGGCCACTTTAGACAGCTCATCTGAAGCCCCTACTTCTTCCAGTAAGAACAAAAATCTTTTCAAGTTCCTTCATACTCTACACCATTCCAATTCTCAGTCTTTGACCCTTTTTTTACAGAGCTTCTTCTCCCTCAACCCTTCTGACATAGCCATGCTAGAGAATATAGCCTCTAATTGTCAGATCTGTCAGCGGACCAACCGTCATACTCCTTTAAGGCCCAAACCTTTCCCTTTCCACCAAGCCCGGAGACACATTCCCGCTGCTGACTGGCAAGTAGACTTCACCAACATGCCCACAGTATGGCACACTAAATACCTCCTTGTCTTTGTGGACACTTTCTCTGTTTGGGTTGAGGCATTTCCCACTTCCAATAAAAAGGCTTCCACTGTAGCTTCAATCTAACTGACAGACATCATCCCCAGGTTTTGTATGCCGACTTCCCTACAATATGACAATGGCCCTGAGATTATTTCTAGGATCACAAAAAAGGTCTCTCAAGCCCTCTCTTTCAAGTGGCATTTCCACTGTCCATATTATCCCCAGGCTTCAGGGAAAGTGGAAAGGGTAAATCGTACTCTGAAGGAAGTCCTTACCAAATTGACAATGGAATTAAACTTAGACTGGGTCAAAATCCTTCCCTTGGCTTTGCTTCGAATCAGAGCTCTCCCTAAGAAACCATCTTTACTGTCTCCCTTTGAGATAATGTATGGAAGACCTCTTATACCCCCTGGGTTGGTCATTTCACAAGGACCTCTCACCCGAGATTTGTCTTTGCCTCTCTTGCTTCATCTCCGCTCGGAACACTGGAAATATCAGAACTGGCTTCTTCCAGACCCAGTCTCCTCTCCAAACACTCCTCCCTTAACACCTGGGAGTCTAGTGTATTATAATACCCCAGAGGAGAAAGGGACTCTTGCACCAAAATGGGAAGGCCCCTATCCTGTCATTCTCTGTAACCCCACCGCCGCCAAACTCTCCTTATCAGACAACCATCTCACTCCCTGGATTCCCATTTCTAGGTTGAAGCCATATCACCAGGAGGCCCCACCTGCTGACGACAGGACCACCCCAGAGGAACTCCAAGAATCACCTCCTGAACCTCCCCTTTACTCCTGCTTTCCACACCCATCTCACCCATTTAAGTTGTGGCTCACACGGTGTTCCCTGCAGCCCAATTTCTCTTAAAGAAGGCACAATGAGCTCTCCCAACACCCTAGTCTTCTCTAACTGCTTGTTTTTTTGTGCTCTGCTTCTTTTCTGTGCTCTGTTGGGACTTGTCTTTACCCTCCTAACCTACCATGTATTTATTCACTCTTCGGGAACGATACTCAGAACATGGCATGCAGAATGTCCGCGCAGTGGATGCAACTACTTGCTTCATCCACAACTGCACCTCTATTCCCCTAAAATTGTCACCTTCAAGGACCTTCGTCCCTGGTAGCTGGAACTGGCCTTTCATTTGCTTCCTTTATAATCAAACCAAAGACTATTGTCATTGGTGGCCTGAGATATATAATGGGTGTCCCTATTGGTCATGCAGGTTCCATGATGAACGTGGTAGCTGTTCTTACCACTCACTTGGCTACCCTGAAGGGTGGACTTCTAGTTACCTAAAGTGGCATAAAGGCTCTTCATCCGATAACAATGGATCATATACTTCAGATACACCTGACCCCAAGGCCAAACGTTGGGGCTATGTTGAGTTTGCTGTCTATGCTAGGACAACCTCAGCCAGACCCACAGGGTGGATGACTGTTGGCCGCACCCTGATTACGCCACCTAAGGCAACCATCCAGGTAGTCGAACACATTAAGGAGTCAGAATCAAAACTTCGAGATCTTATCCATAGCTCATCCAAAGAGGATTCAGAGCCTTCAACCCCCTAAGGTCCCCCTTCCACATGGCTCAATTTGCTACACCAAACTCTTCGATTATTAAACTCCTCCATTCTTTTGGTGCCTACTTCTCAGTGCTTTCTCTGTGCTTCACTTAGTCGTCCACTTCTAGCAGCGGTCCCATTAGCGGCAGGAAATATTTCAGCAAAAACCTACAATTTCTCTAAGTAAGGACAACCCCTACATGTGACACATATCCCACTGTGGGAAAGTTATTTCAACAATACTTTATTTCCTTTCATCTGTATCCACCTGCCAATAATGAATCCTTTACCCATTTGTTCCTTGAGCTATAGCACCCCATAGAGCCCTGCGTTTATGCAACCTGGACATTTCATCTGGTGTAATTGGTCTTTAAGTACCTCAACGATCAATGTCTCTGGCACCTGTATCTTGGTTACTGTAGTTCCTCTGCTTTCTTTGTATACTCCCACTGAATTCCGACAGTTGGCCCTACCTTCCCGCACCCGTAGGGCAGTCTTTCTGCCGGTTCTGGTAGGCCTCACTTTAACAACCTCAGTGGCGAGTCTCGGTCTCTCTGGTGGAGCTATAGGTCATGCTCTATGGGCATCCAATGACGTGCAACAAAAACTGCAGGAAGCACTCGATACCACTGCTGAGTCTCTTGGCTCCTTGCAGTGGCAGGTTACTTCATTGGCACAAGTGGCTTTACAGAACCGAAGGGCAATTGATCTTCTCACTGCAGAAAAAGGGGGTACATGCCTATTCCTCAGAGAGAATGTTGCTATTATGTTAATGAATCTGGGCTAATAAAAAAAAAGTTGTTAAATTGCAGGAATTATCGACCCAATTGCTCAAACCTACCTCCTCCAATCCCATAACGAGGTTCTTCCAATCCTATCTTGCCATGTACTTACTACCTCTCTCTGGGCCCCTTATTGGGATGCTCCTTTTTTGTGCTCTCTTGCCCTGCATAATGAAGTTCCTTCAAACCCAACTGCAAAAAATTCGTAATCAAACTTTCAACCAGCTTTTGCTTAGGCACTACCAGCCTCTGATGACCGACGAACCCCCAACATCTCCAAGAGAACAGTTCACTCCGTGATGAAGCTCACTACCAGGCACGATGGAATGCAATGGACATCAGACAGTGGGAGAAAACAAGCTCGGAAAACCTCTTAATCTGCCATCCTGGATTCTTGAATCTTTATGACCTTCTAAGCTTCCTCATGGCCCTTGGCCTCTTCTATGTCACTCCCCCAACATGGAACTTCTGCCAAAAATTGACCTTTGCTTTAATTTTTATCTTCATTCTGTTTTTATTCACTCTGATCTTCTTCAGGTCCTGTGGCACCTTGTCCAGGCAACGCTTCCAGTATTTTCTAGAGTCTCTGTTACAGGACCAGTGGCTGATACCAACAATCTCCTCCATCCAGGACTGGTTCCATGCCATCGACAACTTGTGGCTTCAGGGAACTTTCATTGACTTCACCCCTACGTAAGTAGCTGTCTATAGCCACTGGGTTTTATTTCTTGCTGCCATGATATTCCCAGACCTGCCCCCCGAGCATTCCTCCCCTTCCCTTTCTAGGCCTCACAGCACCCCCATACAGCAGAAAGCAGCCGGATCTAAAAACGACGCCCCACTTTCTAAGAAAACAAAAAGGGAGGAATGTTGGGAAAAGTATAAATGGCAGCCATACCCCAGAGAAAAACCCCAACATGGTGCCTAAGGACTTCTTCTTCCTACCTTCTTCATTTCTGCAGTGGTGCGAAAAGTTCCCGCCCTTGTGAACTCTCCCGCCAGCACCAATTTCAAATCTCACTGGTGGAGAACCTTAGCCCCAATGAGAACTAATTCCTGGGTTCTGGAGATGATATCTGAAAGAACTTGCTTTCAATAAACGGGTTGCTGCCATTTATCTAAGCCCTACCATCTGCCCCTTAGTTCTATATAATCACACAGCTTTTTTGCAATAAAATTGGAATTCTCCCTTTGAAGTGTCTTTGCGTGGGGAATTATTTCACTCATGATCAGCAACATGACATCCAAAGGTTCTCCAGTGCCAACTGGTCATGGAAATTTCAGAAATTTTTTGGTATTTATTTAGCCATTTTTGAAGGATGATGTTGGAGGCACTGTGGGTTTCAATTCATGCAGGAACCATTATATGGTAAGGAAGATCATTTCAATGAAATCTCTGGAGAACACTCACAGGCAAGCCTTCCCAAAGAGTGGCCAAAAGGTCACATGAAGCCAGGATCATTGAGGTCTACAATGTAAGTTCCATGTGTGTTTAGACTCTCAACTATGGCTGCCAAGTCTTTCAGAATAAAATCATGTGATATCCTGGCTGAGATTCCCAGTGCAATCTGGAAAGCCACCCTGGCCCTCGATCTCAGTTTCCAAGGGCGATTCTCATGCGTGGCCTCCTAAAATCCCAACACATTTCATGGCAATACTTCTCTGAGGTCAGTTTCAGAACTCAGTCTCTAAGAGGAATCACACCAGAGTTCAAGCCCAGGTGGATCCAGTCATCTCTTTCAACCGCTACACAAATGACCACAATTAAAACCAAAACACTCCCACATGGCCATCATCTTCTTCCATATAGACACTAATCATAAACTCTGGCTGGAGTTTTCCATGAGGGGTGCAGCCCAAGACAGTCTCAAAAATAAGCTCTCTTGCCCCTCATTTGCCTAAATTCACGGTGTCCTGGACACCCATCCTGTGAACCAGGAGTTATCAAATAGGCCAGGTGTTAATACTGCTCTGCATCTCCAATTTGAGGCCTACTGACTGTCAGGTATAGATTCTTTATATGATTTGGAGTCATGAGAAAAACCAAAAACCTATGGGCTAGCCTCTGCAGGGCTTTGAATAAATAATTTGACCCAAAGGATCCCTATTAACACTTGATGGGGGTCAGGAAACTTACAAATGAATGTGAGAAACTTTATTCACAATAACTGCTCTTTTGGCCATTGTGGTTTTGGGTGCACTCATGGCATATCTCTTTATATAAATCATTTGCTGAGAATCTAAGCCACAACCTCACACAGGGCCACGAGATTTATTCAGACACATTCCTTTCCAAAGCAATTAAGCAAAGAGCAACAGGTGATGCCCATTCATTTGCATTTGAAAACTGTTTTCTTCAGGCTTCACAATGGGGTGGCCTTAGGCAAAGACCTTCCTGACATTCAGGGCAACAGAACAATTGATAAGCAAAAGGCCCAAAGCAGGGTTTCTCCACTGAGACTTTCTTGGTCACACTGATATCTGAGTTTTCTGAGATGCTCGCCATTCACTTCAGCTATCCAGTACATGGCCATGTCACAGATCTTGGAGGTGGTACATATCTTGGACACAAAACCATGAGCCTATTCTGGAGAGTGGCTAGAATTCCGGAAGGAAACAGAAACTTAGAAAGATAGCAGGTGTTGCCCATGGATAAGGCAAGCCTCAGTTCATTCATAAGTTGGGCAAGATGAATGCTGGGAATCTTTCTACTATACAGGACACATCAATTGTTGCATTCTCTTTTCTAATATCTACAACCACGGACACAGTGGATACACAGACATAGAAACACTCGCCTTGTCAAACTACTTACTAGAAGAAGTCCACTCCAAATCAAACAAACCACCTTTCCTACCTATTCTCAGATCATGAGACAAAACCTGAATCACACCCACAAAGGCACATCCTTCCCCCATGTAACTCTGTGACTATCTGGAGTGTCCTTTGAGTGGTGGGCCAAACTATGTTCCCCCAAAATGGCCTGTCCTATCTCAGATCTGGTCTCCTTGGCCAACTCTGTGAAGTTGTCAGGAGCCAGCAGTGAACCACCACCTGCTTTCTCAGGAAAGGACCCTATTCAGAGCTCTCCTGGTATTTGGCCATCCTCACATCTGTAGGTACCAAGAAAGACTGACACTCTCCTTGGTAAATCCAAAAAAATGAGCCAATGGGTATTGGACTGGACTGGCTCCAGGTGCCTGGCTTCCTGGATCCGAAGTTCAGAGAGTTCCATCACCAAGAAAGTGAGGTAGATCACTTCTTCAGGAACTGAATGAGGTCACTGCCTTGACAACCACTTTGTACGAACAGTTGCTTTCAAGGGTCCCATGAGATGGAGGCTGCCCCTACTTCCTGTGACATTTTCATAAGTTAGAATGGTATATAAACCATGGGCACTCGGGAACCGCTCTCCACCTAGGACTGGTTTGGTCCATCTTCTCTACATTAAGAAGAGAGAGGCTGATTCATACACATCCCTTCATGCTGACGAGGTTGTTTGCCATAGAAGATGACTTTTCTCTCTCAGTCTTTCATAGCTGCCTACATCTTCTCAAAAGATCATTTCTGCATGGACCTTTGATGTTCTCAACAGGTGGAAGATGCCCTACATTCCTGTATTGTAAAACTAACCCTGTCCCTGCTCTTCTGTAAAGTTTGATTGAGAGAACAGTGTATGGTTTGGGTTAGTAACATGTTCAATTTGGGTTAGGAATATTTCTGCATGACAAATAATGGTATTGGGAAACTATGATATTTACAAGAATATATAGGTGAAATATAAGTATAAAAATAGAAATCTAGGGAAGATATGTAGCCCAGAAGGGCATTGGGCCCTTAATTGGTACACATAGCTTTGAATGATGTTCTGCAAAAATGTCTCAGATAAATCTATATACAATGGCATAGGAGCTTGTACCTTGGATGATTGAATGTCGAAGAGAACATCCACTCAAAAAGAGATAGTCGGTAGGATTAGGAAGATAGTCGGTAGGTTTAGAAAGAAGAGTGAGTATAGGATTTAGAGCAAAAGATCTTAAGCAATAGGGTTTCGGGTAGACAGTGAATGTAAAAGTCAGCATATGTGAAGAGTCAGTCACAATGATGAACAGGGGAAAATATGTAGGAATACAGACATAAATAGAGACATTACTAAATCACTCAAAGTATAAAGTGAGTGATAGGATTAGACATTTTCAACAGGCTTGAGGTTGAATATATAATCTTAGGAAGAAACAAATATGGAGTCACCAATACGATTGACATTTCAGAGGATTATTAAACCTGGACATGGAAGGTTTTAGTAATCCATACTCACTTTTTATTTAGGCTTTGGTACAATCTTAAGAGTGACCTTTGCTTTTTTGGTCCAGAATATTACTGTGATAAAATGTATATGTAGATCAGATGACATGAGTATTTCTTCGACCATTTCTGGCAGCAATATTTAAAATATGTATAAATTAGTATTGGGGGTACAACGAGGTGTACCCTGTGTCTATAAATATAGAGATAATGCATGAATAGATCATACAGTTAATAAATAATATAACTGGTTCCACTTTAAATAATGGATTGAATTGATATCTGAAAATATATAAGAAATATATTGATATAGAATCATTCATAACAACTAGTTATACGTCTAATTGTAATCTTAGTGTTATGGTTTATCATGAAGAGTGTGTGAGTTTTGCTTCAAAAGTGATTATGGAAATCGAAAATAATGTGTTTGGAAAGAAGTCTCATGAAAAGACCAGTCAGACACATGGAGGAATATATGTTTTTGAAGCAGAAAGTGATTGAAAGTGAAATAAATGCCTATAAATTTGTGAACGTGTGGATGAAATATATATGCTATAATGTGCATAAACTCAAGAAATAGAAATGTACCAGTGTTGAATAAAAATGAACTTCAAAATAAATGTCATGTCCCATAGGAATCTACTTGCATTGATATTAAACTGGGTTAGTTACTGCAGAAACATTAGGATTTATATGCACTATTCACTGAAGTTAGTTTTCAATACTAGGAAATAAATATGTATTTCAGGTGAATGAATATTTCTGAGAATAATCTTGTGAAAATTTGATTATAAATCCACATATATGAACAAGAATAAATTTAGGGAGTGTATAATAAGACACATATGTTAAATATTATGAAATATCTGGAGAGTATATATATATATATATATATATATATATATATATATATATATATATATATATATATGCCAATCTAATTACACAGTGAAATATATATCATCCACAGATCCAAAAATATTCATTTTAGTCGATATGGATTTATGTATTACTTTTTTTAACTAGGAAGCTCCCCCATAGGTTGAATTTTCAGTTCCTACATCGTTTAGGAGGAGTGATCTCTTCTCACAGTTTGTATCTGCCAAGTCATGTAACTCATGAAAATTTGCGTGTGATACCAGGTAGGATTCTATATGTGCATATAAAAATACATGTGCTGAATAGACTACAGAGAAAGGGAGACAGGAATTCACATATTTGTTAACATTAAAAGAACATGGAGAACTATTTCAATTAAAAATGGACTAGATTTATAACTCCTACCCTATATAATGCAAAACGCAAGTCCAAAAATACAACATGCCTCCTCTGAACTGCTTGTATTTCTATTCTGTTTCGGTTATTTTTCTCCATCATATTATGATTAGTACTCAGAATCTATTAGGGTATGTGTTAGTGTCAGGGATTCAGTATTTCAAATGTAAAATAGAAAAAGGAATCCAATGTGTATACAAATATGTGCTCAACAAAATCTTCCCACTCTCATCCAGAACAATTCCTTGACATTACCTTCGCCCAAAGTGAGACACAATTAGAGGAGAAGAGTTAGAAAATCTGTGAATATATATATGGAATGGAATATGCTCAGGGGTTTACAACCTTGGCAGTGGTAGAGGAGTTTCCAAAAGTATGGGACAGGGTAAAAACTCCATAAACATGGAGCTCTGCTGGCCTAAATACTTCTTGAGAAACTGCCTCTGAGGTTGGGCACTTGAAATATATGTTGTTGTCAGGAGCTTTAGCTGCTTTCTAGTGAGACCATCAAATCTGTGTCTGCATCTATGTGACCTGGAGGAAATGGTTTCTTATTTTCCAAAGAAACATGAGGCAGCAGTGCTGAATTCTCTCTTTGTAAGTAAACGGTGACCATTGGGGGATAAGTGTCTTTTCATGTGGACTGTGAAGCCATTTGGTCATCTTCTATTTTCGTGGTGTTTCTTGCTGCTGCACTGGGACTTTGGCAATTGCTTCATGAAATTAAAGGAGTTCAACTGGGACACAGTTCTGGAGGCAAATCTTTCATGTGTGGTGAGTCAGCGTCTGCAGGAGAATGCACCAACCAGGCTTCTAACGCACATAGCTTGGCCCCATGTGCATAGCAACCTGATTCTGAACATTGCCCGGAAACATCTCCATATAACAAGATGCCTTTTCATGTATGGGTCTGCTGGCTGCACCATGTCAGTCACAAGCCATTTGGAAGCCAATGGCAGATCCACATGGCCCAAAAACAAATTTTTTATCACACACCTTCCCACCACTGCTCTAGGCACATTACTCAGCAGGTTCCAACTTACTGGCATCTCTGTTCTACACCATTTTCATGAAGCCCAGTCAATCAAGGCACTGTCTGGTACACTCATGATCAGCAACATCCAAAGGTTCTCCAGTGCCACCTGGTCATGGAAATTTCAAAAATTTTATGGTATTTATCAAGGCATTTTTCAAAGATGACGTTGGAGGCACTGTGGGTTTCAATTCATTCAGGAACCATTAAATGGTGAGGAAGCTCATTTCAATGAATGCTCTGGAGAACTCTCACAGGCAAGGCTTCCCAAAGAGTGGCCAAAAGGTCACATGAAGCCAGGCCCATTGAGGTCTACAATGTGACGTCCATGGGTGTTGTGACTCTCAACTATGGATGCCAAGTCTTTCAGAATAAAATCATGTGATATCCTGGCTGAGATTTCCCGGGCTCTTTGGAAAGCCACCCTGGGCCTAGATCTCTGTTTCCAAGGGTGACTCTCATAGGTGGCCTCCTAAAATCCCAACAAAATTCATGGCAATACTTCTCTGAAGTCAGTTCCAGAACTCAGTCTATAAGGGGAATCACACCAGAGTTCATGCCCAGGTTTTCTCAGTCATGTCTTCCAACCGGACACAAATGACCAAAATTAAAACCAAAACACTCCCATATGGCCCTCATCTTCTTCCATATAGACACTAATCATAACCTCTGGCTGTAGGTTTCCATGAGTGACGGAGTCCAGGAGAGTGGCCAAAATAACTCCCTTGCCCTCATTGGTGTAACATCAGGGTGGTCTGGACACCCTTCATGTGAACCAGGATTGATCAAATATGCTAGACGTTAATACTTCTATGCTTCTCCAATTTGTGGAAAACTGAGTATCAGGTATATAGTTTTATGTGATTTGCCGTCATGAGAAAACACAAGCACCTCTGCAGGTCTTTGAAGAACTCATTTGACCCAAAGGATCCCTATTCTCACTTGATCGAGTTCAAGAACTTTAAAGATAAAGGCGAGAGACTTCATCCACAATGACTGCTCTTTTGACCAATTTGGTTTTGGATGCACACATGGGATCTCTCTTTACATCCATCAGGTGCTGAGAATCTGAGCCACAACCTCACATAGGGCCAAGAGGGTGATTCAGACACATCCCTTTCCAAAGCAATTAAGCAAAGAGCCACAGGAGATGCCCATTCATTTTCATTTGAAAACTTTTTCTTCAGTCTTCACAAAGGGGTGGCATGAGGCAAAGACCTTCCTGACATTCAGGGCAACAGAACAATAGGTTAGCAATAGGCCAAAAGCAGGGTTTCTCCACTGAGACTTTCCTGGTCACACTGATATCTGAGTTTTCTGAGATGCTCGCCATTCCCTTCAGCTATCCTGTACATGGCCATGTCACAGAGCTTGGAGGTGGTACATATCTTGGACACAAAACCATGAGCCAATTCTGGAGAGTGGCCTGAATTCAGGAAGAAATCAGGAACTTAGGAAGATAGCAGGTGTTACCCATCCATACGGCAAGCCGCATTCCATTCATAAATTGGGCAGGAAGAATGCTGGTAAGCTTTCTACTAGACTGGACACATCAATTGCTGCATTCTTTTTTCTAATGTCTACAACCATGGACACAGTGGGATACACAGACATAGAAACCTTCGCCTTGTCAAATCCCTTATTAGAAACCGTCCACTCCAAACCAAACAAACCGCCTTTCCTACCTATTCTCAGAACATTAGACAAAATCACAAACACACACCCACACCCACAAAGGCACCTCTTTCCTCAAAGTAGGTCTCTGACTATCGTGTGTGTCCTCTGACTGGTGGGCCATACTATGTTCCCATCAAATGGCCTGTCTTGTCTCAGATCTGGTTTCCTTGGCCAACTCTGTGAAGTTGTCAGGAGACAGCGGTGAGCCACTTCCTGCTTTCTCAGGAAAGGCCACTCTTAAGATCTTTCCTGTCATTTGGCTATCCTCACATCAGTAGGTAGCAAGAAAGACTGACTCTGTCCTTGGTAAATCAAAAGAAGTGAGACCACTGGGACTGAGACTGGCACTAGATTTGTGTGCCTGGCTTCCTAGATCCCAAGTTCAGAGAGTTCCATCACCAAGGATGTGAGGTGAGGTCACTTCCTTCAGGAACTGAATGAGGTCACTGCCTTGGCAACCACATTGTCTTAACATTTACTTCCAAAGGTCCCATGAAATGGAGGCTTCCCCTACTTTATGTGACACTTTCACAAGTTAGGATGGTATATCAACCATTGGTAACTGGGAACAGCTCTCCACACAGGCCTGGTTTGGTCCTTCTTCTCTACATAAAGAAGAGAGAGGCTGATTCAGACACATCACTTCATGCTGACCATGTTGTTTGCAAAGGAAGATGACTTTTGCTCTCTCAGTTCCTTCATAGCTACCTACATCTTCTCTAGAGGTCATTTGTGCATGGACCTTTTAGTTTCTCAGCAGTTGGAAGATTTCCTTCATTCCTGTATTTTAAGACCAACTCTGTCTTTGCTCTTCTCTTATGTTAGATTGAGGGAACAGTGTATGGTTAGGGTTAATAACAGGTTCGATTTGGAATAGAAATCATTCTGCTGGATGAATAATGGTATTGGAAACCTGCAATATTTACAAGAATATATAGGTGAAATATATGAGTATGAAAACAGAAATCTAGGTAAGATTTGAAGTCCAGAAAAGCATTGAGCCCTTGATTTCGGTATTAAGCTTTGATTTATTTTCTGCACAGATGGGATACTTTGCTTTGAATTATGTTCTGCAAAGATGTCTCAGATAAATTGATATATAATTGCATAGGACCTTGTAACTTGGATGATTGATTGTAAAAGAGAACTTCCAGTCAAAAAGGAGTAATCGGTAGTATTAGGAAGATAGTCGGTAGGTTTATATAGGAGAGTGAATATAGGATTTTGACCAAAAGTTCTTTAGCTATAGGGTTTCGGGTATACAGTGAATGTAAATGTCAGAACATGTGAAGAATCAGTCACAATGCAGAACTGGGGAAAATATGTAGGAATGCAGATATCAATAGAGACTTTAGGAAATCTGGCAAAGTATAGTTGGTTGTGAAATGTTAATAAAATAGGTACTTGTCACTTCCTGTTTTTCTGTATGCTTAATAAAACACTGTTGAAATCTTGAGAACTGTTTTCTAATCTTTTTCCCAGAATGTGCTGTCCCCAACTGCCAAACTGCAGAATGTACTCCCTCACCCAGTTGCACGCAAACTGCTCACTCGCCCAGACTCATCAATAAACTTCCCTCCCTGCCCACTTCAAGGAAAGTATATGAGCTCTGCTCTATTCAAATTAGCTCTGAGCGCCAGCATGCTGGACCCCCAATAAACCCTTTGATTTTGCATGAGAGAGTCTCTTGGTAGTCTCTTCCCCCAACGCTCTCCCGACCTTTATATATGGAGGTTCCTTCGAGATCTGGCAGGGGCGGAAGAGAGACCTCAATGGGCTACTCTCAGGGAAAGTAAGGCGCCTCTTTCTGATTTCAGGTTTCAGGTTAGGGCTTGGCAAAATGGCTGTTGATGAAGTTGCATGAGCTCTCTTTGACGGTGGCTGGCAGATGTGTCACAGAGCCACAGGCTCTGGGGGACGCCACAGAGGACTCGGGAATCAAGGAACAATAGTCTCCTCGACTCAGTGATGTTTTGTTTCAGATTCGGTATTGCCAGCCCATCGGGTTTTGCCGGCTGCTCATTCTTGGTCTCAGTGTTGGACGTTCATTGCCTGTCTTTATTATCTTGTCTTGTCTGTGTCGTGAGAGTTGCTTTTACTGTTTGTGTATATTTCATTATGGGACAGGTCACTTCAATGCCTCTGTCTCTGACCTTGATCACTGGACCAAAGTCCGCTTAAGGGCTCAGAATCTTTCTTTTTCAGTAAAACGCTGGACCTGGCAGACTCTCTGTGCCTCAGAATGGCCCACCTTTGCATTCGGATGGCCCCTAGAAGGATCTTTCTACTTCGCACTAATTTAATAAGTCAGAGATATTGTCTTACAGCCAGGGCCACATAGCCATCCCGATTAACAGCCATATATCTTAACTTGGCAGGACCTCTGCAAATCTCCTCCTCCATGGGTGAAGCCTTTCCTTGCCATGTCCCCACTCCTACTCTTTTCCCCACGATATCTCAAACCCTCTGCTCATCCTCCTCCTCCACCCTCTGTTCTCCCTGAGTCACAAGATTTGACTCTACTGGACTCTCATCCCCCTCCTTACCTTCTACCCTCATCCCACAACCCCCAACACCCTCTAAGTGATTCCCCTGCTGCTGACTCAGCCTCTCCGCCATTGGAGAAAGATAAGCCAGCCCAGCGCACTCCAGATAACTCCCCTGCAGCACACACAGCCCCTCCTCCCCTGGAGGAAGCTGGCCTGGCTAAAGGAACTCGACGGCGTCAAATGATTTAAAACCCTGAAACTCCCGTGTTGCTCCCCCTCCATTCCTATGGGCCAATGATTGACAACGGCCATGGAGGAAAAATGCAAGCCTACCAGTATTGGCCTTCTCCTCTTCAGACCTATATAAATGGAAAAATAACAATCCTCCTTTTACCAAGGACCCAACCTGGCTCTCAGGTCTGGTTGAGTCATTGATGTTTTCACACCAGCCTACTTGGGATGACTGCCAACAACGCATAGGGACTCTCTTCATGACAGAGGAACAAAAGAGAATCCTCCTGGATGCTAGAAAACAATATCCTCGGACTAGATGGGTGACCAACACAACTTCCCAACATAATCAAAGCCGGCTTTCTCTTGAAATGACCCAAGTGGGACCCCAACACATTTGAAGTTAGGGAGCATCTGTCCACTTATCACCGGGCTCTAATAGTGGGTATCTTAGTGGCCGCTAGGCGACCAACTAATTTGGCCAAGGTAAGAGAGATTATTCAAGGGCCTGGTGAATCTACCTCTATGTTCCTAGAGAGAACTATGGAGGCATATAGGAGATATACTACTTTCGATCCTCAGGCAGAGGATCAAAAGGCATCTGTCACAATGGCCTTTATTGGGCAAGCTGCCCTAGATATTAAAAGAAAGTTACAATGCTTAGATGGATTACAAGATATGATTTTGAGAGATTTAGTTAGAGAAGCCAACAAGGTATACTATAAGAGTGAAACTGAGGAAGAGAAGGGAGCAAAGGGAGGATGAGAGAAGCAAAAGACAGACTAAGGCATTGACTAAGGTCCTGGTCACAACAACAAACAGGCCAGAAATTAAGAAACAGAGAGACAGAAAGGGATACCTGGGCCCACACTAGAGGCCACCCCTGGCCTCAGATCAATGTGCCTACTCTAAAGAAAAAGGACACTGGGCCAAAGAGTGCCCTAGAAAGAGACAGCCACACCAGGCAGACATTCTGACTCTGGAGGATGACTAAGAAAGTCGGGGCTCAGATCCTCTCCCCGACCTCAGGGTAACTTTTGAAGTGGAGGGGACCCCAGTAAACTTTGAAGTAGATACAGGGGCAATATACTCAGCCCTTAAGGCCCCATTGGGCCCTCTATCAAATAAAAGGTCTCTAATTCCAGGGTCTAAATGCAGTAAATATCAGACTTTGACAACTAAGGGGACCATGGACCAGGGGAAAGGATAAATCCATCACTCCTTCCTAGTAATCCCAGAATGCCCGGCCCCATTGATGGGCAGAGATCTGCTCACCAAGCTCTGGGCCAAAATAACTTTTAACCCTGAAGGCCCCCAAGTGGAATTTCTAAATCCTTCAGTAAATACTCCTATAATCATGGCTCTAACTATGTCAGTAGCAAATGTTCATCAACTCACTCATCTTTGTTCAAAGAAACTGCATTCATTCCTGAAAGATCAAGAACAGAGTTTTCCACTAACCGACTCACAGTGAAAGAAAATAACTGAATGGGTAACAAAAGCCTGTCAGGTACATCAATTGGTTAATACTTACCCTTCCAAGCTTCCTGCAGGAAAGCACCTACGAGGAACCATACCAGGAAAACTCTGGGAAGTGGACTTTACTGAAATTAAGCCAGCAAGGTATGGACTTAAATATCTTCTAGTCTTTGAAGATACATTTTCAGGACGGATTGAAGCCTTCCCCACAAAAAAAAGAAAGAAAAAAGAAAAAAAAAAGAAACAGAGCAAATGGTTGTCAAGAAGATCCTGGAAGACATTTATTCTCCCCTTGACGACCAGTAGTCTTAACCCTCATCTGCCCCTTAAGCAGCGATGGCTGATCACAAATCCTACTGGAAAAGAAGTATGGTCTATCTCACATACAGCCCCCTTATGGACCTGGTGGCCATCTCTCCACCCAGACATTTGTCAGCTGGCTATAGCTCTTTCCTATTGAGATATCCCTGATGAAGAGGATCCCACTAAAATTCCATTAAATCCCTTCGGTACCATAGAAAATGGAAACAAACATTATGGATGTAGGGACACGTGAGCCAGATGCAGGTTGGCTAGCCTAGATTACTATGTTTGCCCGGCGGAGTATCAAAGCCACAAACAGTCACGGCTGTGCGGGGGGGGAGCAGACTTCTTCTGTAAGTCATGGGGCTGTGAGCATACAGGGACTGCCAGATGGAACCCAAACTCCTCATCAAATTCTGTAAACAGCATTGGCCATATTACCAATTAGATAACCAAAACCGATGGCCCCAAGAGGGGTCTCTATATCCTCAAATTCTGCGTGACCTTTTAAACTTCTGAAAGTGCTCAAAAGGGTAAAAGGAGATTCCCCTATGTGGAGGCCTTCTCCCTCCTTTGCTCACATCCTGAACTATGCTTCTCCAATAGATGCTTACCCTCAGCCTTCTGCTCCAGACTCTCTGCTGTCACTCCCACCTCAGCAACTTGATTTCTGCCCTCCAATATCTAGATCAAAAACCCAAATCTCCGCCAGTTCTCAGACCATTGCCCCCTTGCTGAGGTAGCAGGTACTGAGGTACCACTCCACTCACTCACTACTCTCTTCTCCTGTCAGTGCCCGCACTGGGTCCCTCCAGGTCCTCTTACCAGCTAATGCAAAGCTCAAACCCACTGAGGAGAACCCTCAGACCCTTATCCAAAATGTAATGAAAATGGCCTTTAATGTTGCTTTGTCATCACTGAAAACAGGTTACTAAAAATTTAAAGTCCCTCACAGGCTTTTTGGGATACTCACTCCCGTTTCCCCCTCTGTTCTATCTGTTCTACTGCTCAAATTTTTCTTGCTATTAAGATCCCAAAGCCCTCTCCCAATATTCTTTTACATCTCTCCTTCCTCATTCTCAGATCCACGGAAGTTGCTCTCATCCCTGCCTTCCAAGTCGTCCCCCTCTGTACCAGGTCCACAGAAAAGTCTTAATTAACATTCTCCAGAAGTCTTCACCATGGCTGATTTACGACTTTCAGCAAAAGAGTCCCTATAAAAGAGATCACTGTAGATAAACTTCCTATTTTCGTGTTGCCCTGGTCTCCTTGGAAACTGGCTAAAAAAAACCAGCACTCCTAATCTAGACACACCCTTAATAGTTTTTCACAAATATGTGAAAAAAAGGCCTCTGGCCTTGAGCTGGGGCTTCACAGAGATGGCTACATTTCTAAGATAAAGAAGTTACAAACTGGGCTGCATGGAAACAGCTCGCAGGTTGAAAAAAAAGAAAGGGAAGAAAAAGCTCTCCCCCACATAGGTGTCCTTGAAAAGTTAACTTGCCCCAAACTGAGGAAAAAACAGAAACAAAAATTGCTTTTTGTGAACTTCTGCAGACTGTGAACTTCTGAGCCCCTTTCCTTACGTGTTGTGTACAAAATTCTGAAACTACCTAAACTTGGGTTTCAGGGGATTAATTGATTACAACAGAAGCAATGCCCCCTGAATCTGGTTGCAACCAAAAAAGACTGTTTTCCTGTCTCTGGTGCTATCTTAGGTGCCTTACCTTGTCCGTCCCTACAACAGTATAATTCTATATACTTAAACACTGTTTATGTTTTCATGAAATGGTTAACAGATGTGATTAATTGTGTAATGGTGCAGATGTTTCCCAGAGTGTTCTATCATGATGCAGGTTCATTTGAAGATCAAAGAGGGGGGCATAGAACACAGTTCCGCTGAAAACATATGTCCCTCACCTTAGCCATTCTATTACGAATAGTAGTTACTGCAGGGTAGGGCACGGGAACCATTGCTCTGGCCCATGGGACACAACAAATGACCCAAAGCAGCAATAGATCAAAAATTAAAGATATTAGAAACCTCCATCACAGCTTTGAACGAATCTTTAACCTCTCTCTCTGAAGTTGTTTTACAGAACAGTCGAGGGTTGGACCTCCTTTTCATGAGAGAAGGGGGCCTTTGTGCTTCATTGAGGGAAGAATGTTGTTTTTATGTCGACAATACTGGAGTTGTAAAAAAAATCTAGGAGTAAATTAAAAAGATGCCTTGAAGAGCGACAACGAGAGAGAGAGAGGCCCAAGAATGGTAGTTTGAGTCTTTTTTTACACAGTCCCCCTGGTTAACTACGTTTTTATCAACCCTAGCCAGTCCAATAATAATCCTCATATTATTGCTAACTATAAAACCCTGTTTTCTCAACCGTGTAATTTCTTTTCTCCATGCTCAAATTGGACAAATTAAACTTATGGTAATACCCCACTAGCAGACATAGAATGTGACACCCCACAATGATCACTTTTATGATTAAAAGTAGCCAGAAGAAGAAGTGGGGAATGAAAGGTTAATAAAATATGTACTTGTCACTTCCTGTTTTTCTGTATGTGTAACAAAACACTGTTGAAATCTTGAGAACTGTTTGCTAATCTTGTTCCCAGAATATGCTGTCCCCAATTACCAAACTGCAGAATGTACTCCCTCACCCAGTTGAATACAAACCATCCACTCTCCCTGACCCATCAATGAACTTCCATCCCTGCCCTCTGCAAGGAAAGTATATAAGCTCTGCTTAAGCTGTTGTCAGGTCTCTCTGCTCTATTCAAGTGAGCTCTGAGCCCCAGCATGCTGGACCCCCAATAAAACCTTTGCTGTTGCATGAGATAGTCTCTTGGTGGTCTCTTTCTCCGGCACTCGCCCAAACTTTACTTGGATGATTGAATGTAGAAGAGAACATCTATTCAAAAAGTTATAGTCAGTAGGATTAGGAAGATAGTTGGTAGGTTTAGGAAGAAAAGTGAGTATAGGATTTGGAACAAAAGTTCTTTGCCAATAGGGTTTTGGTTAGAGAGTCAATGTAAATATCAACACAAGTGAAGAGTCAGTCACAATGATGAACAGGGGAAAATATGTAGAAAAGCAGATATCAATAGAGACATTAGGAAATCAGGAAAAGAATAAAGTGAGTTATGGGATTAGATATTTTCTACAGGGATGAGGTTGAATGTATGAGCTTAGGAAGAAACAAAGATGAAGTCAACAATAGGATTGACATTTGAGAGCATTAGCATAGCCCAAGACAGTGTCCAAAATAAGCTCCGTTGCCCTCATTTGCCTAAATTCCCGGTGGCCTGTACATCCTTCCTGTGTACCAGGAGTGATCAAATAGGCCTGACCTTAATATTGCTCTGCTTCACCAATTTGAGGCCTACCTAGTGTCGGGTACACATTCTTTATGTAAATTGGAGAGATGAGAAAACCCAAGCACCTATTGGAAAGCTTCTGAATTAATTTGAAGAAATCATTTGACCCAAATGATCCCTATTCTCACTTGATGGAATTCAGAAACCTTACAGAGGAAGGCAAAAGACTTCATCCACAATGACTGCTCTTTTTTGCCATTTTGGATTTGGATGCACACATGGGATCTTTCTTTAGATCCATCAGGTGCTGAGTATCTAAGTCAAAGAATCACACTGGGCCAAAAGGCTGATTCAGACACACCTCTTTCCAAATCAATTAAGAAAAGAGCCAAAGGTGAATCCTATTAATTTCCATTTGAAAAATCTTTTCTTCAGGATTCAAAAAGCTGTGGCCTGAGACAAAAACCTTCCTGACTCTCAGGGCAACAGAACAATAGGTAAGCAAATGGTCCAAAGCAGGGATTCTCCACTGAGACTTTACTGGTCACACTGATATCTGAGTTTTCTGAGATGCTCGCCATTCCCTTCAGCTATCCAGTACATGGCCATGTCACCGAGCTTGGAGGTAGTACATATCTTGGACACAAAACCATGAGCCTATTCTGGAAAGTGGCCATAATTCAGGAAGAAAACAGCAACTTAGGAAGGTAGCAGGTATTGCCCATCAATAAGGCAAGCCATAGTCAATTCATAAATTGGGCTGGATGAATGCTGGGAAGCTTTCTACGAGACAGGACACATCAATTAATGCATTCTCTTTTCTAATGTGTACAAGTACAAACACAGTGGGATACACAGACATAGAAACACTTGCGCTGTCAAACGACTTACTAGAAACTGTTCACTCCAAATCAAACAAACCGCCTTTCCTACCTATTCTCAGAACATGAGACAAAACCACAAACCCACACCCACACCCACAATGGCACCTCCTTCCCTCAAATAGGTCTGTGACTGTCCGGTGTGTGCTCTGACTGATGGGTCATACTATGATCCCCCAAAATGGCCTGTCCTGTCTCAGATCTGGTCTTCTTGGCCAACTCTGTGAAGTTGTCAGGAGCCAGGATTGAGCCACTACCTGCTTTCTCAGGAAGAGCCCCTCTTCCGAGCTTTCCTGGCATTTGGCCATCCTCACATCAGTAGGTACCAAGAAAGACTGACTCTGTCCTTGGTTAATCCAAAAAAGTGAGACCACTGGGACTAGGACTGGGACTGGCTCTGGGTGCCTGGCTTTCTGTATCCCAAGTTCAGAGAGTTCCATCACCAAGGAAGTGAGATGAGATCACTTTCTTCAGGAACTGAATGAGATCACTGCCTTAGCAACCACTTTATCATAACAATTGCTTCCAACGGTACCATGAGATGGAGGCTGCCCCTACTTCCTGTCACACTTTCACATGGTAGAATGGTATAGCACCTGTAGGCAAATGGTAACAGCTCTCCACACAGGCATGGTTTTGTCCATCTTCTCTACATTAAGGAGAGATTGGCTGATTCTGATGCAACCCTTCATCCTGACCAGGTTGTTTGCCATGGAAGATGATTTTTGCTCTCTCAGGTCTTTCATAGCTGCCTATATCTTCTCCAGGGATCATTTCTGCATGGAGCTTTGAGGTTCTCAGCAGATGGAAGATCCACTACATTTCTGTATTGTAAGACCAACACTGTCCCTGCTCTTCTGTAAAATGAGATTGAGGGAACAGTGTATGGTTAGGGTGAATAACATTTTCCATTTGGCTTAGGAATCATTCTGCTGGATGATTAATGGTATTGGGAACATGCGATATTTATAAGAATATAGAGGTGAAATACATGTATGAAAAAATAAATCTAAGTAAGATTTGAAGCTCAGAAAATCATTGGGCCCTTGATTGGGATACTTACCATTGAATTATGTTCTCACAGATGTCTCAGATAAATCGATATACAATGGCATAAGACCTTGTACGTTGGATGATTGAATGTAGAAGAGAATATCCAGTCAAAAAGGGATAGTCAGTAGGATTAGGAAGA
The DNA here is from genome assembly GCF_048772815.1 of Callospermophilus lateralis. Taxonomy (NCBI): domain Eukaryota; kingdom Metazoa; phylum Chordata; class Mammalia; order Rodentia; family Sciuridae; genus Callospermophilus; species Callospermophilus lateralis. Next base: position 164,838 of record NW_027513296.1, on the reverse strand, counting down.
TAGTCAGTAGGTTTAGGAAGAAGAGTGAGTATAGGATTTGGAAAAAAAGTTCTTCAGCAATAAGTTATCAATTAGAGTGTGAAAGCAAATGTCAGCACATGTGAAGGTTCAGTCACAGTGGTGAACTGTGGAAAATATGTAAGAAAGCACATGGCAATAGAGACATTATGAAATCAGGCAATGTATAAAGTGAGGGATAGGATTAAACATTTTCAATCGGGTTGAGTTTGAATATATAATCTTAAGAGGAAACAAATATGTAGTCACCAATAGGATTGACATTTGAGAGCATTAGGCAACTTGGAAATGGATGATTTTAGTAATCCATATTTTCTTTCCATTTAGGCTTTGGTACAATCATAAGTGTGATCTTTGCATTTTGTGTCCAGAATATTTCTGTGATAAAATGTATATGTAGATCAGGTGACATGCGTATTTCTTCCACCATTTCTGGGAGCAATATTTTGAAGACATATAAATTAGTATTGGGGGTACAAAGAGGTGTACACTGTGTCTATGAATATAAAGAAAAAGCATGCATAGACCATACGGTGAATAAATAATATAACTGGTTTTACTCTAAATAATGGATTGAATTGATATCTGAAAATATATAAGAAATCTGATATTGGTATACAATCATTCATTCCAACCAGTTATACATCTATTGGAAATATCAGAGTTATAATTTATCATGAAGGGGATGTGAGTTTTGCTTCAAAAGTGATTATGGAAATCGAAAATAATGTGTTTTGAAAGAGGTCTCAGGAAGAGACCAGTCAAGAAAGATGGAAGAATACATGTGTCCTGAAGCAGGAAGTGATTGAAAGTGAAACAAATTCGTATAAATTTGCGAACTTGTGGATAAAATATATATCCTATGATGTGCATAAACTTAAGAAATAGTAATGTACCAGTTTTGAATAAAAATGAACGTAAAAATACAAATCATGTACCATAGGAATCTACATGCATTGATGTTAAACTGGGACAGTAACTCTAGAAATATTAGGATATGTATGTACCATTCACTGAAGTTAGTTTTCAGTACTAGAAAACAAATATATATTTCAGGTGGATGAATATTTCTGAGAATAATATTGTGAAAAGTTGATTATAAATCCACATACGTGAACATGAATGAATTTAGGGAGTGTATATAAGACACATATATTTCATATTTTAAAAATCTGGAGATTGTATATATATATATATATATATATATATATATATATATATATATATATAACAAAACACACACACAGACATTCAAAAGTAGCAATAGATATGCCAATCGTAATTGATCGAGATATATATATCATCCACAGATCCAAAAATATTCAATTTACTGAACATGGATTTATGTATAATGTTGTTCAACTAGGAAGCTCACCCATTGGTTGAATTTTTAGTTCCAGCAGTGTTTAGGATAGTGATCTCTTCTCACAATTTGTGTCTGCCAAGTCAGCCACCTCACAAGAATGTACATGTGATACAAGTTAGGATTCTATATGTGCATATCAAAACACATATGCTGAATAGGTTACAGAGAAAGGGAGACAGGAATTCACATATTTGTTAACTTTAAAACACATGGAGAGATATCCAAAATGGCGGCGGGTATGGAGAGATCAAGTCTCTGACCTCTTCAGCTGCGCTGGAATAGGGAGTCATAAACTGTGTAAATACTGTTTGCTCAGGATCACTAGGCAATGATGCACTGACATGAATCTGGGGTGAACAGTCTGGGCCACGCAGAACACACACCGAGCCCGGATCGGTTGCATTCAACCTCTGGTTTGCCTGCGTTTCGTGACTCAGCACTAACGATCCAGCTGAAATAACTGGTCTACCCTTCTGAACTTACAGAGGTAGAAGCCAACCTAGCCTTCATAGGCAGTGGCCAAAGGATTGAAACGGGGCATGGGAGAGACAGTCAGGATCCACCAGTTGCATCGGTCACCCGGCAAAGGGAACGAATGATCACCATTTGCATGGGATACCACCATGGCATAGAACTGACGTCAAGGATGGAGGAGATAACTTCATTGAAACCAGCGCGACAGGTTTGTAATTCCCTAGCCATCTCTCTCCACACAGCAGGGAATCCTTAAGGGCCCCTCCCAGCTCTCCCGTAAGGGTCCCTCTCAGCTCTACCATGAGCGCGATAGCCAGACCGAGAAAATCAGGAGTGGCGCGGGACTTGTGGCACAGAACTCCAGGCTACTGCTCCCACCAGTGCTGACAACTGAGGTCTCTTGCACCAGCTACTGGGGCGTGGCTCCCGGAGGGCAAACAAATTCGCTTGGGGATCTCAGCCCCAAGCTCTACAAACTTAGGGTCTGAGGGAAGCAAACCGGGAGAGTGTGCCCAGGTATTCATAAAAACAGGTCTCCCAGGAGCAGCAGACCTGGCGTGTTGCCAGTATTGTGGTGAGCGTCACAGGTGAGCAGGGCATGGCTTGAGGAAACACAAGAGAAGGCCCTAGGGTGTCAGGATTGGACACCCGCCCAGTCTGGAAGGAAGAGCAGCTGCATAGTGATTGGTTCCCACCTACTGAGAGGAGAACCTCGGCCCAGTGGGCACAGCACCACTTATTGGAAGAGAAGTTAATCAAACTCTATGACTGCATTTATTATTATCATTATTTATTTATTTTTTAAATTTGGGGTTTTTTTGTTTTTTTTTTCTTTTTCTTTCATTTTCATTCTTGTTGTTGTTGTTTTTCTTTAACTTTTTTAATGTTTTTAAGTTTTTAAATTTCTTTATTTTATTATTAATTATTATTATTATTATTAAATTGTAATTTTCATTTTTTTATTATCATTATTATTTTTTTAATTTTTCTTTCATTCTTTATTTTCTGTTTTTTTCTTTTGTCTTTTCATTTCTTTTCAATTTTCTTTTTCCCCCTTCCTTGAATTCTACCTGCCTACTCTCATTCTCTTATTGACTTCTTCCCTTCCCTTCTAATATCTTTCCTCCCAAGCATGAAATAAATTTATAAGACTAATCAGTAACTCAGCACTCAAACAGAACAAGAAGTAACATGAGCAGCATAAGAAAGCAAGAAAGAAAAAGAGTACAAACAATGAAGGACAGCCTAAATACTCAGGAGGACCTAGAGTCATCAGAAAAATGATCATATAAAGAACTCAAGGAATACCTTAGACAGATGGAATGGAACCTTAAAGAAGATATGAGACAGCAAATCCAAACAGTGAAAGAACACATTGAAAATGAATTACATGAACAGATTAAAAAAAAGAAGTTAAGCATCTTTATACGGAGATAGAGATAATAAAAAAAATCATACAATAATTCTAGAAATGAAGGAAATGATAAACCAAATTAAAAACTCAATTGAGAGAATTACTAAAAGAGTGGAGCAAGTAGAAGACAGAATGTCACATAATGAAGACAAAATATATCATCTTGAAAAGAGTCTAGCCAACTCAGAAAGGCTGGTAAAAAATCACGAGAAAATCATCCACGAGATATGGGATAACATATAAAAACCAAATTAATGAGTCATCTGGATAGAGGAAGGTCCAGAGATTCAAACAACGGGAATGAGTAACCTACTGAATGAAATAATTACAGAAAACTTTCCAGAAATAAAAAAAGAAACGGATATACAAATTGTAGATTCATAGAGGACACTGAGCACAAAAAATCACAGTAGACCAACACCAAGACATTTGTTATAAACATATCTAATATACAGAACAAAGAGAAAATATTAAAAGCTACAAGAAAAAGGAGGCAGACTACATTCAGGGGTAAATCAATAAGGTTAACAAAGGATGTTTCATCACAGTTGATGAAAGCGAGAAGATCTTGGAACAACGTATTTTAAACACTGAAAGACAATGGATGCCAACCAAGAATTCTGGATCCAGCAAAATTAACCTTCAGGTACGAAAATGAAATAAAAATCTTTCATGATTAACAAAAGCTAAAAGAATTTGCAGCCAGAAAACCAGCATTGCAAAGCATCTTGAGAAAAACACTACATGAGGAAGAAATGAAAAACAACAACCAAAACCATCAGTGGGAAGTGACTGGATAATGACAGAGTGCAGGGGGAAAGCTAATCATGGAGAAACAAAGTAAATTAAAAACAAAGATAAATAATTAAACATGGCTGGAAGTACAAACCATACATCAATAGTAGCTCTAAACGTTTATGGCTTAAAATCTCCAATAAAGCAACATAGGCTGGTAACTTGGATTAATAAAACAAATCCAACAATATGTTGCCTCCAGGAGACACATCTGAATGGAAAAGACATACACAGGCTGAAGGTGAAAAGTTGGGAAAATTTATACCATGCACACGGTCCTCGTAAGCAAGCAGGGGTGGCCATCCTCATATAGAATAAAATCGAAGTCAAGACTAAGTTAATCAAAAGGGATAAGAAGGACATTATATACTGTTAAAAGAAACCATTCACCAACAAGACATAACAATTATCAATATTTATGCACCAAATAATGGTGTTGCAATGTTCATAAAACAAATTCTTCTCAAGTTCAAGAATCAAATAGACCACAACCTAATAATTATGGGTGACTTCAACACACCTATCTCACCATTAGACAGATCCTCCAAACAAAAGTTGAATAAAGAAAATATAGAACTCAATATCACAATCAATATCCTAGACTTAACTGACATATATAGAATATATCAACCATCATCAAGTGGATATACTTTTTTTTCAGCAGCACATGGATCCCTCTCAAAAATAGAGCATATATTATGCAATAGGGCAACACTCAGTAAATATAAAGAGGTGGAGATAATACCATGCATTTTATCTGATCATAATGGAATGAAACTGTAAATCTATGATAAAAGAAGGAAGGAAAAATCCTACATCACTAGGAAAATAAACAATATGTTACTGAATAATCCATGGGTTACAGAAGACATAAAGGAGGGAATCAAAAAATTCTTAGAGATAAATGAAAATACAGACACAACATATCGGAATCTATGGGACACAATGAAAGCAATTTTAAGAGGGAAATTCATCACCTGGAGGTCATTCATCAAAAAAAGCAAAAACCAACAAATAAATGAGCTCACACTTCATCTAAAAGCCCTAGAAAAGGAAGAGCAAAACAACAGCAAATGTAGCAGAAGGCAAGAAATAATTAAAATCAGAGTGGAAACCAATGAAATTGAAACAAAAGAAACTATTGAAAAAACTAACAAAAATAAAAGTTGGTTCTTCGAAAAAATAAATAAGATCAACAGACTCTTAGCCATGCTAATGAAGAGAAGAAGAGAGAGAACTCAAATTACAAACATACAGGATGAAAAAGGCAATATCACAACAGATGCTACAGAAATACAGAAGACAATTAGAAATTATTTTGAAAACCTATATTCCAATAAAATAGAAAATATGAAGACATCGGTAAATTTCTTAAGTTACATGATTTGCCCAGACTGAGTCAGGAGGATACACACAATTTAAACATACCAATATCAATGGATGATTTAGAGGAAGCAATCAAAAGACTACCAACCAAGAAAAGGCCAGGACCAGATGGGTATACAGCGGAATTTTACAAAATCTTTAAAGAAGAATTAATACCAATACTTTTCAAGTTATTTCGAGAAACAGATAAAGAGGGAGCTCTGCCAAATTCATTCTATGAGGCCAACATCACCCTTATTCTGAAACAAGACAAAGACACCTCAAAGAAAGAAAAGTACAGACCAATATCTCTGATGAAGCTAGATGCAAGAATCCTCAGTAAAATTCTGGAGAATCGTATTGAAAGGCACATAAAAAATAATTGTGCACCACGATCAAGTAGGATTCATCCCTGGGATGCAAGGATGTTTTAATATATGGAAAACAATAAATATTATTCACCACATCAATTGACTTAAAGATAAGAACCATATGATCATCTTGATAGATGCAGAAAGAGCAGTTGACAAAGTACAGCATCCCTTTATGTTCAAAACATTAGAAAAACTAGGGATAACAGGAACTTACCTCGACATTGTAAAAGCTATCTATGCTAAGCCTCAGGCTTGGATCATTCTGAATGGAGAAAAATTGAAGGCATTCACTCTAAAATCTGGAACAAGACAAGGATGCCCTCTATCCACACTTCAATTCAATATAGTTCTCAAAACACTGGCCAGAGAAATTAGATGAAAGAAATCAAAGCCATAAAAATAGGAAAAGAAGAACGTAAATTATCACTATGTGCTGGTGACATGATTCTATAGAATCATAGAAGACCCAAAAGGGTCTACAAAAAAAAACTACTAGAACTAATAAATGAATTCAGCAAAGTAGCAGGATCTAAAATCAACATGCATAAATCGAAGGCCTTTCTGTATATCAGCAACAAATCTTCTGAAACGGAAATGAGGAAAAGCAGTTCATTCAAAACATCCTCAAAAAAATTAAATACATGGGAATCAACCTAACAAAAGATGTGAAAGATTTATACAATAAATCAATAGAACCCTAAAAAAAGAAGTAGAAGAAGATATTAGAAGATGGAAAAATATACCCTGTTCATGGATAGGCAGAACTAACATCATCAAAATGGCGATATTACCAAAAGTTATCTATAGGTTTAATGCAATGCCAATCAAAATCCCAATGGCATTTCTTGTAGAAATAGAGAAAGCAATCATGAAATTCATATGGAAAAATATAAGATGCAGAAATACAAAAGCAATTCTAAGCAGGAAGTGTGAATCAGGCGGTATAGTGATACCAGATTTCAAACTATATTACAGAGCAATAGTAACAAAAACAGCATGGTACTGGTACGAAAACAGGCGGGTAGACCAGTGGTACGGTATACAGGACACAAGAGACTAATCCACAAAGCTACAACTATGTTATATTTGATAAAGGAGCTAAAAGCATGCAATGGAGGAAGGATAGCATCTTCAACAAATGGTGTTGGGTAAACTGAAAATCCATATGCAACAAAATGGAACTTAATCCCCTCCTCTCGCCATGCACAAGAGAGTTAACTCAAAGTGGATCATGGAGCTAGATATCAAATCAGAGACTCTGCATGTGTTAGAAGAAAAAGTTGGCTCTGGTCTACATATTGTGGGGTCGGGCTCCAAATTCCTTAATAGGACACCCATAGCACAAGAGTTAATAACAAGAATCAACAAATGGGACTTACTTAAATTAAAAAGTTTTTTCTCAGCAAAAGAAACAATAAGAGAGGTAAATAGGAAGCCTACATCATGGGAACAATTTTTTACTCATCACACTTCAGATAGAGCCCTAATATCCAGAGTATACAAAAAACTCAAACAATTAGACAATAAGATAACAAATAACCCAATCAACAAATGGGCCAAGGACCTGAAAAGACACTTCTCAAAGGAGGACATACAATCAATCAATAAGTACATGAAAAAATGCTCACCATCTCTAGCAGTCAGAGAAATGCAAATCAAAACCACCCTAAGATACCATCTCACTCCAGTAAGATTGACAGCCTTTAGGAAGTCAAACAACAACAAGTGCTGCTGAGGATGTGGGGAAAAGGGTACTCTTGTAAATTGCTGGTGGGACTGCAAACTGGTGCGGCCAATTTGGAAAGCAGTATGGAGAATCCTGGGAAACCTGGGAATGGAACCACCATTTGACCAAGCTATTGCCCTTCTCGGACTATTCCCTGAATCTTAAAAGAGCATATTACAGTGATACTGCCACATCGATGTTCATTGCAGCACAATTCACAATTGCTAGACTGTGGAACCAACCCAGATGCCCTACAATAGATGAATGGATTAAAAAAAGTGGCATTTATACACCATGGAGTAATATGCAGCACTAAAAAATGACAAAAAAATGGAATTTGCAGGGAAATGGATGGCACTAGAGCAGATAATGCTTAGTGAAGCTAGCCAATCGTAGAAAACAAATACCAAATGTCTTATTTGATATAATGAGAGCAACTAAGAACAGAGCAGGGAGGAAAAGCAGGAAGAAAAGATTAACATTAAACAGAGACGTGAGTTGGGGGGGGGAGGTAGAGAAAAGGTAAATTTCATGGTAATGGAGGGAGACCCTCATTGTTACACAAAATTACATATAAGAGGTTGTGAGGGGAATTGGAAAATAAACAAAGAGAGAAATGAATTACAGTAGATTCGGTAGAGAGAGAAGATGGGAGTGGAGGGGAGCAGGGATAGTAGAGGATAGGAAAGGTACCAGAATACAAGTTACTAATAGGGCATTATGTAAAATGTGGATGTGTAACCAATGTGATTCTGCAATCCATATTTGGGGTAAAAATGGGAGTTCATAACCCACTTGAATCTAATGTATAAAATACGATATGTCAAGAGCTTTGTTATGTTTTGAACAACCAACTAATAAAATAAAATAAAATAATCGAAAGAAAAACACATGGGGAACTATTTCAACACAAAATTGACTAGATGTATAACTCCTACCTTATATAATGCAAAATGCAAGTCCAACTATACACCATGCCTCCTCTGAAATGCTTGTAATTCTATTCTGTTTGGGTTGTTTTTCTCCATTTTATTAGGATTAGTAGTCAGAGTCTAGTAGATTAGTTGTCAGTGTCCGGTATTCAGTATTTCGAATGGAAAATTGGAAAATGGACCAAATGTGTATGCAAATATATGCTGCACAAAAATTTTCCCACTCTCATCCAGAACAATGCCTTGACATTACCCTCGTCCCAAGTAATACATCATTAAAAGTCAAGAGTTAGAAAATCTGGGAATAAATATCTGGAATGGAATATGCTCAAAAGTTTACAACCTGGGAGGTGGTAGAGTAGTTTCCAAAAGTAAGGGACAGGGTAAACACTCCACAAACATGGAGCTGTGCTGGCATAAAGACTTCTTGAGAAACTGCCTCTGAGTTTGAGCACTTGAAATATATGTTGTTGTCAGGAGCTTTACCTTCCTTGTAGTGAGACCATTACAGCTGGGTCTGCATCTATGTTACCTGGAGGACATGGTTTAATATTTTCCAATGAACATGCTGTAGCAGTGCTGAATTCAATCCTAGTCGGTAAACTGGGGCCACTGGGGGCTAAGTGTCTCCCCTTGTGGACTGTGAAGTCATTGGTCATCCTCCACATTTTGTGGTGTTTATTGCTGCTGCACTGGGTGTTTAGTATTTGCTTCACGAAATACAAGGAGTTCAACTGAAAAACAGTGCTGAAGGGAGTTCTGTCATATGTGGTGGGTCAGGGTCTGTAGGAGAATGCACCAACCGAGGTTCTATCCCTCATAGCTTGCCCCTTGACCATAGCAACCTGATTCTGAACATTCCCCTGAAACCTCTCCATATAACAAGGTCCCTTTACTTGTAAGGGTCTGTTGGCTGCACCATGTCAGCCACAAGCCATTTGGAAGCCAATGGCAGATCCACATGGCCCCACCACAGATATTCCATCACACACCTGCCCACCACGGCTATAAGCCCACTAGTCAGCAGACTCCAACTTACTGGCATCTCTGTTCTACACCATTTTCTTGAAACCCAGTCAATCAAGGCACTGTCTGGTATACTCATAATCATCAACAGGATATCCAAAGGTCCTCCAGTGCCACCTGTTCATGAAAATTTTAAAAAAAAATTCATGGTATTTATCGAGCCATTTTTCAAGCATGAAGTTGGAGGCAATGTGGGTTTCAATTCATTCAGGAACAATTAAATGTTGAGGATGCTCATTTCCATAAAAGCTTCGGAGAACTCTCAGAGGCAAGTCTTCCCAAAGAGTAGCCAAAAGGTCACATGAAGCAAGGTGCATTGAGGTCTACAACGTGAGGTCCATGTGTGTTTTGACTCTCAACTATGGCTGCCAAGTCGTTCAGAATAACATCATGTGATATCTTGGCTGAGATTCCCAGTGCTCTGCGGAAAGCAACCCTGGGCCTAGATCTCAGTTTCCAAGGGCAAATCTCATGCGTGGCCTCCTAAAATTCCAACACAATTCATGGAAATACTTCGATGACGTCAGTTCCAGAATGCAGTCTCTTAGGGTAATCACACCAGAGTTCAAGCCAAGGTGGACCCAGTCGTCTCTTCCAACCGCCACACAAATGACCACGATTCAAACCAAAACAATCCCACATGACCTCATCTTCTTCCATTTAGACACTCATCATAACTTCTGGCTGGAGGTTTCCATGAGGTGTTCACCCCAAGACAGTGTCCAAAAAATCTCCCTTGCATCTCATTTGCCTAAAGTCAGGGTTGCCTGTACACCCTTCCTGTGAACCAGGAATGATCAAAAAGGCCTGCCATTAATACTGCTCTGCTTCTCAAATTTGAGGCCTACTGACTGTGGGTTTTAGATTCTTTATGTGAATTGGAGTCATGAGAAAATCTAAGCACCTATGGGCTAGCCTCTGCAGGGTTTGAGGAACTTATTTGACCCAAAGTATCCCTATTCTCACTTGATGGAGGTCAAGAAAGTTACAGAGCAAGGTGAGAGACTTCATCCACAAGGACTGCTCTTTGGCCATTTTGGTTTTGCATGTACACATGGAATCTTTCTTTAGATCCATCAGGTGCTGAGACTCTAAGCCACCACCTCACACAGGCTCAAGAGTCTGAATAAGACACATTCTTTTCAAAGAAATTAAGCAAAGAGCCACAGGTAATGCCCATTTATTTCCATTGCAAAACTCTTCTTTTCAGGGTTCAAAAAGGTGTGGCCTGAGGCAAAGGCCTTCCTGAAATTCAGGGCAACAGAACAATAGGTAAGCATAAGGCCCAAAGCAGTGTTTCTCCACTGAGACTTTCCTGGTCCCAGTGATTTCTGAGTTTTCTGAGATGCTCGCAATTCCCTTCAGCTATCCAGTACATGGCCATGTCAAAGAACTTGGAGGTGGTACATAACTTGGACAAAAAACCATGAGCCTATTCTGGAGAGTCTCCAGAATTCAGGAAGAAAACAGGAACTTAGGAAGATATCAGGTGTAGCCCATCGATCAGGCAAGCCGCAGTCCATTCATAAATTGGGCAAAATGAATGCTGTGAAGCTTTCTACTAGAAAGGACACATCCATTTATGCATTCTCTTTTCTAATGTCTACAACTATGGACACAGTGGGATACACAGACACAGAAACACTCGCCTTGTCAAGGGACTTTCTAGAAAATGTTCACTAAATCCAAACAAACCACTTTTCCTACCTAATTTCAGAACAAGGGAAAATCACAAACCTACAACCACACCCACAGAGGCACCTCCTTACCCCAAGTAATTCTGAGACTATCTGGAGTGTCCTCTGACTGGTGGGCCATATTATGTTCCCTCAAAATGGCATGTCCTGTCTCAGATCTCCTCTTCTTATCCAACTCTGTGAAGTTGTCAAGAGCAAGCTGTGAGCAACTACCTTTTTTCCCAGGAAAGGCCGGTCTTCAGAACTCTCTTGGCATTTGGCCTTCCTCACATCAGTAGGTACCAAGAAAGACTGATTCTGTCCTTGGTACATCCAAACAAGTGAGAACACTGGGACTGGGACTGGGACTGGCTCTGTGTGCCTGGCTTCCTGGATCCCAAGTTCAGAGAGTTCCATCAACAAGGAAGTGAGATGAGGTCACTTCCTTCAGGAACTGAATGAGGTCACTGCCTTGGCAACCACTTTGTCCTAACAGTTGCTTCCAAGGGTCCCTTCAGATGCAGGCTGCTCCTACTACCTGTGACAGTTTCACAAGTTAGAATAGTATATCAACCATAGGCACCAGGAAACAACTCTCCACACAGGCCTGGTTTGGTCCATCTTCTCTACATTAAGAAGAGAGAGGCTGATTCAGACACAACCCTTCATCCTGACCAGGTTGTTTGCCATGGAAGATAACTTCTGCTCTCTCAGGTCCTTCATAGGTGCCTACATCTTCTCCAGGGATCATTTCTGCATAGACCTTTGAATTTCTCAGGAGGTGAAAGATCCCCTATATTCCTGTATTGTAAGACCAACTCTGTGCCTGCTCTTCTGTAAAGTTAGATTGAGGGTAGATGGTATGGTTAGGATTAATAACATGTTTGATTTGTATTAGGAATCATTCTGCTGGATGAATAATGGTGTTGGGAACCTGAGATATTTTTAAGAATATAGAGGTGAAATATTGTAATGGTCAGGCGAGTATAGGAGGAAGAGATGACCAAGAGACTGTCTCATGCAACTACAAAGGGTTCATTGTGGGTCCAGCATGCTGGGGCTCAGAGCTCAGTTGAATAGAGCAGAGAGCCCTGAGAACAGCTTAAGCAGAGCTTATGTACTTTTCTTGGAGAAGGCAGGGATGGAAGTTTATTGATGGGTCAGGGCGAGTAGGCCGTTTGCTTTCAACTGCGTGACTGAGCACATTCTGCAGTTTGGCAGTTGGGGACAGCACATTCTGGGAACAAGATTAGCAAACAGTTCTCAAGATTTCAACAGTGTTTTGTTAAGTGTACAGAAAAACAGGAAGTGACAAGTACCTATTTCATTAACCTTTCATTCCCCACTTCTTCTTCTGGTTACTTTTAATCATAAAAGTCATCACTGATGGGTGTTACATTTTATGTCTTCTAGTGTGGTATATTGTTGTCTGATTACCATAAGTTTAACTTGTCCAATTTGAGCTTGGAGAAAGGAAACTCCATGGTTTAGCCAACAGGGTCCTACAGTTCGCAATAATATGAGGATTATTAATGGACCAGCCAGGGCTGATGAAAGCATAGTTAACCAGACGGACTGTGTGAACCAAGACTCAAACCACCCTTTTTGGGCCTCTCTTTCTCGTTGACGCTCTTCAATGCGTTTTCTTTATTTACTCATAGATTCTTTTCAACTCCAGTGTGGCCGGCACAAAAACAACATTCTTCCCTCAATGCACTACAAATTCCCCCTTCTCTCATGAAGAGGAGGTTTTATCGCTCGCCTGTTCTGTAAAACAGATTCATAGACAGAGGTTAAACATTCCTGTAAAGCTGTGATGGAGGTTTTATTATCTTTAAGTTTTGGTCTATTGCTGCTTCTAATTAGGGCATTGGTTGTGTCCTTTGGACTAGGGCATTGATTCCTGTGCCCACTCATGCAGCAACTCCTATTCCTAATAGGATGGCTAAAGTGAGAGATACAGGTTCCCAGCGGAACTGAGTTGCATGTCCTCCTATTTGATCTTTAAATGGACCTGCGTCATCATAGAGCACTCTGGGAAACATCTGCACCATTACATAATTAATCACATCTGTTGACTATTTCATGAAAACATAAACAATGTTTAAGTATATAGAATCTTTCTGTTATAGGGACGGACGAGGCAAAGCACCTAAGATAGCACTGAAGACAGGGAAAAAGTCCTATTTGGTTGCAAACGGATTTAGAGGGCATTGCTTCTGTTGTAATCAATTAATCCCCTGAACCCCAAGTTTAGGTAGTTTCATAATTTGTACCCAACATGTAAGGGAAGGGGCTCAGAAGTTCAAAGTCGGCAGAAGTTCACAAAAAGCTGTTTTTCTATCTTTTATTTTATCCTCTGTTCTGGGCAAGTTAACTTTTCAAGGACACCTGAAAGGGGGAGAGATTTTTTCTCTTTTTTTTTCACCCTGCCAGCTGTTACCATGGAGCCTAGTTGGTAACTTCTTTATCTTAGAAATGTAGCCATCTCTGTGAAGCCCCCACTCAAGGCCAGAGGCCTTGTTCACATATTTTGTGAAAAACTAGTATCGGTGTGTCTAGCTCAGGAGTGCTGATTTTTTTTCGCCAGTTGCCAAGTAGACCAGGGCAACATGAAAAGAAGAAGTTTATCTACAGTGAACTCTTTTAAAGGAACTCTTTTGCTGAAAGTCCTAAAGTCAGCCATGGTGAAGACTTCTGGAGAAGGTCATTTAAGACTTTTCTGTGGGCCTGGTAGAGAGGGGGAAGACGTGGAAGGCAAGGCTGAGAGCACTTTCATGGTTCTGAGAATGAGGAAGTAGAAATGTAAAAGAATATTGGAAAAGGGGTTTGGGATTTTCCTAGCAACAAAAACTTGAGCAGTAGAACAGGTAGAGCAGAGGGGACGACGGGAGTGAGTATCCCAAAAAGCATGTGAGGTATTTTAAATTCTTAGTCACCTGTTTACAGTGATGACAAAGCAACTTTAAAGGCCATTTTAATTACATCCTGGATAGGGGTCTGAGGGATCTCCTCAGCTGGTTTGAGCTTTGGGTTAGCTGGTAAGGGGACCTTATGGGACGCAGTGCGGGCACTGACAGGAGAAGAGAGGAGTGAGTGTGTGGAGGGGTACCTCAGTACCGGATACCTCAGCAAGGGGGCAATTGTCTGAGAACCGGCAGAGGTTTTGATTTTTGATCTAGTAATTGGAGGGGAGAAATCAGGTTGCTGAGGTGGGAGTGCCAGCAGAGAGTCTGGAGCAGAAGGCTGAGTTTGAGGAACTATTGGAGAAGTATAGTTCAGGATGTGAGCAAAGGAGGGAAAAAACCTCCACATAGGGGAATCTCCTTTAACCATTTTGAGCACTTGCAGAAGTTAAAAAGGTCATGCAGAATGTGAGGATCTGGAGACCCCTCTGGGGGTCACAGGTTTTGGTTGTCTAATTGGTAATATGGCCAATTCTGTGTATTGAATTTGATGAGCAGTTTGGGTTCCACCAGGCAGTCCCTGTATGCTAACATCCCCATGACTTACAGAAGAAGTCGGCTTTCCCCCCACACAGCCGTGGCTGTTTGTGGCTTTGATAGTCTTCCAGGCAAACATAGTAATCTAGGCTAGCCAACCTGCATCTGGCTCACGTGTCCCTACATCCATAATATTTGTTTTCATTATCTATGATACGAAAGGGATTTAATGAAATTTTAGTGGGATCTGCTTTATCAGGGATATCCCAATAGGAAAAACCTATAGGCAGCTGACAAATGTTGAGATGACCAACAGGTCCCTATGTGGGCTGTAAGCGAGATAGACCATTCTTCTGGTCTATGAGGATTTGTGATCAGCCATTGCTGCTGAATTCGCTGATGAGGGTTAGGACTAGTGGTGGCCAAGGGGAGAGTCTATAGCCTTATACACATGCCAAATACACAATTTGAAAGGGTTACCAGTCATTTCCAGTTTCCAGCCAGAGTCTGGACAGGGCGCAGGCTTGAGATGGAAGGCATGGATACAGGAAAGGATTCCGTCTACATTTACTGCTGTAGGTGTTATAAGTAGCACGTGGTATTTCCTTTCCAGCGGGGTTCCAGGGATGACACCTGATGTCATCTTATGTAGATGAAGTCTCTTACTTGATATCGATGTGGAGTCTCCTTGTCCCCAGGTTGGTAGGCCGTGGCCAGCTGTTTTAACAGGTATCGCTGAGTTCTTTCAAGAGCTTTAAGTTTGTCAAGCAAGGGGGTGTGGAAGGGATCCTTAGGTCTTAGAGTTGGGGTTAGGTCCCTTACTGGAGGAGGGGCAACAAAGAGAATTTCACAGGGGGAGAGGTTACACAAAGAAACAGAGGGAGTATTTTTTAGATGATACAGTGCATAAGGCAGGAGTATAGTCCAATCTTTTAGCTGGTTTCTAAGCTTAATTTCATTAAGGTCTCTTTAATGGTTCTATTTATTTTTTCTACCTGTCCTGAGTTCTGGGATCTATAAGCATAATGTAACTACCAATTAATCACCAGGGTACAGGTTAACCCATGACTTACCTGGGCCATGAACACCAGTGCATTGTCAGACCCTATTACCTTAGGCAGGCCGTATCTTGGAAAAATATCCTTCAGTATCATCTTGACCACGATTTGAGCCATTGTTTTTTTTTTTTTGGGGGGGGGAAGGTTTCAATCCATCCTGAAAATGTATCTACAAAGACTAGGAGATATTTAAGTCCATACCTTGCTGGCTTAATTTCAGTAAAGTTCACTTCTGAAAATTTTTCTGGTCTGGTTCTTTGAAGGTGTTTTCCTGCAGGAAGCTTAAAAGGGTAAGCATTAACCAATTGATGGACCTGAGACGCTTTTGATACCCATTCAGTTATTTCCTTTCGCTGTGAGTCGGTTAGTAGAAAACTCTGTTCTTGATCTTTCAGGAATGCCTGCAATTTCTTTGAACCAAGGTGAGTGAGTTGATGTACATTTTCTACTGACATTGTTAAAGCCATGACTATAGGAGTTTTTACTGAAGGATTTAGAAATTCCACTTGGGGGCCTTCAGGGTTAAAAGTCATTATGGCCCAGAGTTTGGTGAGCAGATCTCCACCCATCAATGGGGCCGGGAACTCTGGGATTACTAGGAAGGAGTGATGGATTTTTCCTTTCCACAGGTCCATGTACCTCTTAGTTGTCCAAGCCCGATATTTACTGCCATTAGCCCCTTGAACTAGAGACCTTTTATTTGATAGAGGGCCCAATGGGGCCTTAAAGGCTGAGTATAATGCCCCTGTATCTACTTCAAAGTTTACTGGGGTCCCTTCAACTTCAAAAGTTATTTACTATAACTGTGAGTTGGTTAGTGGAGTTGGTTAGACTTCATCCACAATGAGTGCTCTTTTGGAGATGTTGGTTTTGGATGCACACAAGGGATCTTTCTTTAGATCCATCAGGTGCTGAGAATCTAAGCCACAGCCTTACACAGGGCCAAAATGCTGATTCAGACACATCCCTTTCCAAAGCAATTAAGGAAAGAATCACAGGTGATGTCCACTCATTTCCATTTGAAAACTGTTTTCTTCAGGCTTCACAAAGGGGTGGCCTGAGGCAAAGACCTTCCTGACATTCAGGCCAACATAACAATAGGCAAGCAAAAGGCCCATTGCAGGGTTTCTCCACTGAGACTTTCCTGGTAACACTGATATCTGAGTTTTCTGAGATGCTCCCATTCCATTCAGCTGTCCAGTACATGGCCTTGTCAAAGATCTTGGAGGTTGTACATATCTGGGGCAAGATGAATCCTGGGAAGCTTTCTCCTAGACAGGAAACATCCATTGATGCATTCTCTTTTCTAATTTCTACAACCACAGACACAGTGGGATACACAGAAATAGAAACAATCGCCTTGTCAAATGACTTACCAGAAACAGTTCACACCAAACCAAACAAACTGCCTTTCCTACCTATTCTCAGAACATGAGACAAAACCACAAACACACACCCACACCCAGAAAGGCACCTCCTTCCCCCAAGGAGGTCTGTGACTATACAGAGTGTTCTCTGACTGGTGGGCCATTCTATGTTTCACGGAATTGGACTATCTTGTCTCAGATCTAGTATCCTTGGCCAACTGTGTGAAGCTGACAGGAGCCAGCAGTGAGCCATTACCGGCTTTCTCAGGAAAGGCCCCTCTTCTGAGCTCTTCTGGCATTTGGTCATCTTCACATTAGTAGGCACCAAGAAAGACCGATTCTCACCTTGGTAAATCCAAACAAGTGAGACCACTGGGAGTGGGACTGGGACTGGCTCTGGGTGCCTGCCTTCCTGGATTCCAAGTTCAGAGACTTCCAAAAACAAGGAAGTGAGGTGAGGTCACTTCCTCCTGAAATGAATGAGGTCACTGACTTGGCAACCACTTTGTGCTAACAGTTTCTTCTTATGGTCCCTTGAGATGGAGGCTGCCCCTACTTCATGTGACACTTTCACAAGTTAGAATGGTATATAAACCATAGGCACCTGGGAAGAGCTCTCCACAAAGGCCTGGTTTGGTCCATCTTCTCTACATTAAAAAGAGAGAGGCTGATTCAGACACAAACCTGTATCCTGACCAGGTTGTTTGCTATGGAAGATGACTTTCACTTTCAAAAGTCCTTCATAGCTGCATACATCTTCTCCAGGGATTATTTCTGCATGTATCTTTGAGGTTCTCAGCAGGTGGAAGATCCCCTACATTCCTGTATTGTAAGACCAACACTTTCCCTGCTCTTCTGCAATGTTAGATTGAGGGAACAGTGTATGGTTAGGGTTAAAAACATGTTCGATTTGTGTTAGGAATAATTCTGCGGGATGATTAATGGTATTGGAAACCTGCGATATTTACAAGAATATATAGGTGAAATATAAGTATGAAAACAGGAATCCTGGTAAGATTTGAAGCTCAGAAGGGCATTGGGCCCTTGATTGGGAGACTTAGTTTTGCATTATGTTCTGCACACATGCCTCAGCTGAATCGATATAAAATGGCATAGGACCTTTTTTCTTGGATGATTGAATGTCGAAGAGAACATCCAGTCAAAAAGGGACAGTAGGTAGGATTAAGAAGATAGTCAGTAGGTTTAGAAAAAAGCGTGAGTATAGGATTCGGACCAAAATATTTTTAGCAATAGGGTTTTGGTTAGAAAGTGAATGTCAATGTAAGCACATATAAAGAATGAGTTACAATAATGAGCTGGGGAAAATATGTAGGAAAACAGATATCAATAGAGACATTACGAAATGAGACAAAGTATAAAGTGAGTAATAGGATTAGACATTTTCAACAGGCTTGAGTTTGAATATATAATCTTAGGAAAAAACAAATATGTAATCACCAATAGGATTTTCATTTGAGCACATTAGGCAACCTGGACATGGATGTTTTTAGTAATCCATGTTCAATTTCCGTTTAGGTTTGGTACAATCATAAGTGTGACGTTTGTGTTTTTTGTGTCCTGAATATTACTGTGATAAAATGTATATGTAGATCAGGTGACATGGGTATTTCTTCCACCATTTCTGGGAGCAATATGTTGAAGATGTATTAATTAGTACTGGAGTTCAATGAGGTGTATCCTGTGTCTATGAATATAGAGATAATGCATGAATAGACGATACTGTGAATAAATAATATAACTGATTCCACTTTAAATAATGGATTGAATTAATATCTGAAAATATATACGAAATCTTATATTGATATACATTCATTCATTTCAACCAGTTGTACATCTAATGTTAACATTAGGGTTATGGATTATCATGAAGGGTGTGTGAGTTTTGCTTCAAAAGTGATTATGGAAATCGAAAATAAAGTGTTTGGAAAGAAGTCTCACTGAAAGACCCGTCAAGAAACCTGGAGGAATACATGTGTTCTAAAACAGGAAGTGATTGAAAGTGAAACAAATGCCTATAATTTGCAAACTTGTGGATGAAATATATATCCTATGATGTGCATAAACTGAAGAAATTGTAAAGTACCAGTGTTAAATAAAAATGAATGTCAAAAGTCACATCATATCCCATAGGAATCTACTTGCATTGATGTTAAACAGGATGAGTTACTGTAGAAATATTAGGATTTGTATGCACCATTCATTGAAGTTAGTTGTCAGTACTAGGAAACAATATGTATTTCGGGTTGATGAATATTTTTGAGAATAATCTTGTGAAATATTGATTATAAATCCACATACATGAGCATCAATGAATTGATAGAGTGTACAGTAAGACACATATATTTCATATTTTGAAAAATCTGGAGTGTGTGTGTGTGTGTGTATATATGTATATATATATACATATAACACAGAGACATTAAAAAGTAGCAATACATATGATAATCAAAATTTGTTGTGAAATATATATCATCCACATATATTTGGATATACATATAACACACAGACATTAAAAAGTAGCAATATATATGACAATCGAAATTTGTTGTGAAATATATATCATCCACAGGTCCAAATATATTTATTTTACTCAACATGATTTATGTATAATGTTGTTCAACTAGGAAATTCACGAATAGTTTGAATTTTCAGTTCCAACAGCGTTTAGTAGGAGTGATCTCTGCTAACAATTTGTATCTGCCAAATCAGCCATCTCAAAAGAATGTACATGTGATACCAGGTAGGAATCTATATGTGCATATGAAATTACATGTGCTGAATAGGCTACAGAGAAAGGGAGACAGGATTTTTTTTATTTGTTAAATTAAAAACACATGGAGAACTATTTCAACAAAAAATTGACAAGTTTTACAACAGCTACACTTTATCATGCAAAAGGCAATTCCAACTGTACACCATGCCTCTTCTGAACTGCTTGCATTTCCAATCTGTTTGGGTTATTTTTCTCCATCATATTAGGATTAGTAGTCAGAGTCTAGTAGGGTTTGGGGTAGTGTCAGGGATAAAGTACTTCCAAAGGAAAATTAGAAAAAGAATTCAATGAGTAGGCAAATATGTGATACAAAAAATCCTCCCACACTCATCCAGAACAAAGCCTTGACATAACCATTACCCCAAGTATGACACAATTAGAAGAGAAGAGTTTGAAAATCCGTGATTATATATCTGGAATGGAACATGCTCAGGAGTTTACAAACTTGGAGGTGGTAGAGGAGATTCCAAAAGTAAGGGACAGGGTAAACACGCCACAAACATGGAGCTCTGGTGGAATAAAGACTTATTGAGAAACAGCCTCTGAGTTTGGACACATGAAATATATGTTGTTGTCAGGAGCTTTAGCTTCCTTTGTAGTGAGACCATCAAAGCTGGGTCTGCATCTATGTGACCTGGAGGAAGTGGTTTCTTATTTTCCAATGACCATGAGGCAGCAGTGCTGAATTCTATCTTTTTAGGTCAACTGTGGCCATTGGGGACTAAGTGTCTCCCCCCCTGTGGACCGTGAAGTCATTTGGTCATCCTCCATTTTTCCTGGTGTTTCTTGCAGCTGCACTGGGAGTTTGGTATTTGCTTCACGAAATACAAGGAATTCAACTGGGACACAGGGCTGGAGGGAGTTCTGTCACGTGTGGTGAAACAGGGTCAGCAAGAGAATGCACCAACTAGGCTTCTATCCTATATAGCTTGCCCCCTTGACTATAGCAACCTGATTCTGAACATTGCCCTGAAACCTCTCCATATAACAAAATGCCTTTACTTATAAGGGTCTGTTGGCTGCACCATGTCAGTCACAAGCCATTTTGAAGACAATGGCAGATCCACATGGCCCCACCGCAGATGTTTTATCACACTCCTGCCCACCACTCCTCTAGGCCCACTACTCAGAAGGCACCAAGTTACTGGCATCTCTGTTCTACACCATTTTCATGGAACCCAGTCAATCAAGGCACTGTGTGGTACACTCATGATCAGAAACAGGACATCCAAAGATTCTCCAGTGCCACCTGTTCATGGGAATTTCAAAAATTTCATGGTATTTATCAGGAAACATTAAATGGTGAGGAAGCTCATTTCATAGAAAGCTGTGGAGAATTATCACAGGCAAGACTTCCCAAAGAGTGGCCAAAATGTCACATGAAGCCATGCCCATTGAGGTTTACAATGTGAGGTCCATGTGTGTTTTGCCTCTCAACTCTGGCTGTCAAGTTTTTCAGAATAAAATTATGTGATATCCTAGCTGAAATTCCTAGTGCTCTGTGGAAAGCAAACCTGGCCCTAGATCAGTTTCCAAGGGCAACTCTTATCCGTGGCCTCCTAAAATCCCAAAACAGTTCATGGCAATATTTCTCTGATGTCATTTCCTGAACTCAGTATCTAAGGGGAATCACACCAGAGTTCAAGCCAAGGTGGACCCAGTCATCTCTTCCAACTGTCACACAAATAACCAAAATTAAAACCAAAACACTCCCACATGGCCCTCATCTTCTTCCATATAGGCACTCATCATAAACTCCGGTTGGTGGTTTCCATGAGGGACACAGCTCAAGACAGTGTCAAAAATATGCTCCCTTGCCACTCATTTGCCTAAAGTCAGAGTGGCCTGGACACACTTCCGGTGAACCAGGAGTGATCAAATAGGCCTGCAATTAATACTGCTCTGCTTGTCCAATTTGAGGCCTACTGACTGTCAGGTATAAATTCTTTATGCGATTTGGAGTAATGAGAAAACCCAAGAACTTCTGCATGGCTTTGAAGAACTCATTTGCCCCAAAGGATCCCTATTCTCACTTGATAGAGGTCAGGAACCTAACAGAGGAAGGCAAGAGACTTCATCCACAATGACTGATCTTTTTGCCATTGTGGTTTTGGATGCACATATGGGATCTTTCTTTAGATAAATTAGGTGCTGAGAATCTAAGCCACAGCCTCACACAGGGTGAAGAGGCTGATTGAGACACATCCTTTTCCAAAGCATTTAATCAAAGAAACACAGGTGATGCCTATTCATTTCCATTTGAAAACTGTTTTCTTCAGGATTCAAAAAAGGGTGGCCTGAGGCAAAGACCTTCCTGACATTCAGGGCAACAGAACATTGGGTAAGCAAAAGGCCTAAAGCAGAGTGGCCAGAATTCAGGAAGAAAACAGGAACTTAGGAAGGTAGCAGGTGATGCACATCAATAAGGCTAGCCACACTCTATTCATAAATTGGGCAGGATGAACGCTGGAAAGCTGTTTACTAGACAGGAAACAATCATTGATGCATTCTCTTTTTTAATGTCTGCATCCACAGACACAGTGTGATACACAGATATAGAAACACTCCCCTTGTCAAATGACATTCTAGAAGCAGTCTAGTCCAAACCAAACAAACCGCCTTTCCTACCTATTCTCAGACCATGAGACATAACCACAAACACACACCCACACCCACAAAGGCACCTCCTTCCAGCAAGTAGGTCTGTGACAAACTGGAGTGTCCTCTGACTGACAGACTTTCCCTGAAATGTCCTGTCCTGTCTCAGATCTGGTTTTTTGGGCAAGTCTCCGAAGTTGTCAGTAGCCAGTGCTGAGCCACTACCATCTTTTTCAGGACAGGCCCCTCTTCAGAGCTTTCATGGCATTTGCCGATCCTCACATTAGAAGGTACCAAGAATGACTGACCCTATCCTTGTTAATTCCAATCAAGTGAGCACACTGAAACTGGGACTGGGACTGGCTCTGGATGCCTGGCTTCCTGGATCCCATGTTCAGAGAGTTAAATAACAAGAAAATGAGGTGAGGTCACTTCTTTCAGGAACTGAATGAGATCACTGCTTTGGTAACCATATGTCCTAACAGTTGCTTCCAAGAGTCCCATGCGATGGAGGCTGCCCCTATTTCCTGTGACACTTTTACAAGTTAGAATGGTATATCAACCATTGGCACCCTATAAGAGCTCTCAACACAGGCCTGGATTGGTCCACCTTCTCTACATTGAGAAGAGAGTGCCTCATTCAGACAATCCACATCAAGTTGTTTGCCATGGATGATGACTTTTGCCCTCTCAGATCCTTCATAGCTGAATACATCTTCTCCAGGGATCATTTCTGCATGGACCAATGAGGTTCTCAGCAGGTGGAAGATCCCCTACATTCCTGTATTTTAAGACCAACTCTGTCCCTGCTCTTTTGTAAAGTTAGATTGAGGAAACAGTGTATGGTTAGTATTAATAACATGTACAATTTGGATTAGGAATCATTCTGCTGGATTAATAATGGTATAGGGAACCTGCGATATTTATAAGAATATAGAGGAGAAATATATGTATGAAAACAGAAATCGAGGTACAATTTGAAGCCCAGAAGGGCATTGGGCCCTTGATGGGGATACTTAGCTTTGAATTACTTTCTGCACAGTTGTCTCAGATAAATCGACATACAATGGTATAGGACCATTTACCTTGGATGATTGAATGTAGTGAAAGAGGAAGAGTCGGCAGGATTAGGAAGGTAATCGGTATATTTTGAAAGAAGAGTGAGTATAGGATTTGGACCAAAAGTTCTTTAGAAATAGGGTTTCTTGTAGAGAATGACTGTAAATGTCAGCACATGTAAAGAGTCAGTCACAATGATGAACTGGTGAAAATATGTAGGAAAGCAGATATCAATAGAGACATTAGGAAATCAGGCAAAGTATAAAGTGAGTGATTGGATTAGACAATTTCAACATGCTTGAGAGAATATATAATCTTAGGAAGAAACAAATATGTAATTACCAATAGGATTGACATTAGAGAGCATTAGGCAAACTGAACGTGGATGTTTTTAGTAATCCCTGCTCACTTTCCATTTAGATTTTGGTAGAAGCATAAGTGTGACCTTTGGTTTTTGTGTCCAGAATATTACTGTGATAAAATATATTTGTAGATAAGGTGACATGAGTATTTCTTCCACCAGTTCTCAGAGCAATATTTTGAAGACTTATAAATTAGTATTCGGGATACAAATAAGTTTACCCTGTATCTATGAATACAGAGATAATGCATTAATAAATCATAATGTGAATAAATAATATAACTAGTTCCAATTTTAAATAATGGATTTAATTGATATCTGAAAATATACAGGAAATCTTATATTGATATACATACATTCATTCCAACGAGTTAAACATCTAATGGTAATATTAGGGTTATGGTTTATCAGGAAGAGTGTGTGAGTTTTGCTATTGTGGGTGAAGGAAAACGCGAGCCAGATGCAGGTTGGCTAGCCTAGATTACTATGTTTACCCGGCAGTTATCAAAGCCACAAAAGACAAGGCTGTGTGAGGAAAAAGCCGACTTCTTCTGTGAGTCATAGGGATGTGAGCATATAGGGGCTGCCTAGAGGAACCCAAACTTTTCATCAAATTCAGTACACAGCATTGGCCATATTACCAATTAACAACCAAAACCGATGACCCCAGGGGGGTCTCTATAACCTCAAATTCTGTGTGACCTTTTTAACTGCGGCAAGTGCTCAATAGCGTGGAAGGAAATTCCCCTATGTGGAGGCCTTTTTCCTCCTTCACTCAAATCCTGAACTGTACATCTCCAATAGATCCTCACCCTCTGCCATCTACTCCAGATGCTCTGCTGTCAATCCCACCTCAGCAACCTGATTTCTTCTCTCCAATTAGTAGATCAAATACCCAAACCACCGCTGGTTCTCAGACAATTGCCCCCTTGCTGAGGTAGCAGGTACTGAGATACCCCTCTTCCCACTCACTCCTCTCTTATCCTGTCAGTGTCCGCACCGGGTCCCAACAGGTCCTTTTACCAGCTAACCCAAAGCTCAAACAGGCAGAGGAGAGCCCTCAGACCCCTATCCAAGATGTAATGAAAATGGCCTTTAAAGTTGCTTTGTCAACACTGAAAACAGGTTACTAAGAATTTGAAGTCCCTCACAGGCTTTTTGAGATACTCACTCCCATCTTCCCCTCTGGTCTATCTGTTCTACTGCTCAACTTTTTGATGCTAGGAAAATCCCAAAGCCCTTTCCCATTATTCTTTTACATCTCTTCTTCCTCATTCTCAGATCCACGGAGCTGCTCTCACCACCCGCCTTTCACGTCTTCCCCCTCTGTACCAGGACCACAGAAAATTCTTAACTGACCTTCTCCAGAAGTCTTCACCATGGCTGAATTTAGGACTTTTAGCAAAAGAGTCCCAATGAAGGAGTTCAATGTAGATAAACTTCCTCTTTTCTTGTTGCCCTGTTCTACGTACCATGGGCTGGAAAAATCAGCTCTGCTATGCTAGACACCCCTTTACTAGTTTTTCACAAAATATGTGAACAAGGCCTCTGGCCTTGAGCTGGGGCTTCACAGAGATGGCTACATTTCTAAGATAAAGAAGTTACCAACTGGGCTCCATGGTAATAGCTGGCAGGGAGAAAAAAAAAAGAGAAGACAAAATCTCTCCCCCTCCCAAGTGTCCTTAAAAACTAAACTTGCATAGAACAGAGGAAATAAAACAGAAACAAAAACAGCTTTTTGTGAACTTCTGCAGACTGTGAACTTCTGAGCCACTTTACCTACATGTTGGGTACAAAATTCTGAAACTACCTAAACTTGGGGTTCAGCAGATTAATTGATTACAACAGAAGCAATGCCCTCTAAATCCGTTTGCAACCAAATAGGATTGTTTCCCTAGCTTCAGTGCTATCTTAGGTGCCTTGCCTTGTCTGTCCCTACAAAAGTGTAATTCTATATACTTAAACATTGTTAATGGGTTCATAAATTGGTCAACAGATGTGATTAATTATGTAATGGTGCAGATGATTCCCAGAGTGCTCTATCATTAAACAGGTTCATTTAAAAATCAAATAGGGGGGCAAAAAACTCGGTTCCGCTGGGAAGCTGTATTCCTCACTTTCGCCATCCTATTCCGAATAGGAGTTGCTGCAGGGGTGGGCACAGGAACCACTGCCCTAGTCCATGGGACACAACAAATAACCCAATGACAAGTACCAATAGACCAAAACTTAAAGATATTAAAAACCTCCATCACAGCTTTACAGGAATCTTTAACCTCGCTCTCTGAAGTAGTTTTACAGAACAGGCGACATTTGGACCTTCTCTTCATGAGAGAAGGGGCCTTTGTGCTGCATTGAGGGAAGAATATTGTTTTTATGCTGACGATACTGGAGTTGTAAAAGAATCTATGAGTAAATTTAAAAAAAACGCCTTGAAGAGTGTCAACGAGAGACAGAGGCCCAAAAAGGGTGGTTTGAGTCTTGGTACACACAGTCCCCGTGGGTAACTACACTTTTATCAGCCTTGGCCGGTCCTTTAATAATCTTCATATTATTGCTAACTGTAGGGCCCTGTATGCTCAACCGTGTAGTTTCTTTTCTCCAAGCTCAAATTGGACAAGTTAAACTTATGGTAATCAGACAACAATGTTTCCGACTAGCAGACATGAATTGTGACACCCCCCAATGATCACTTTTATGATTAAAAGTAACCAGAACAAGAAGTGGGGAATGAAAGGATAATAAAATAGGTACTTGTCAATTTCTGTTTTTCTGTATGCTTAACAAAACACTGTTGAAATCTTGAGAACTGTTTGCTTATCTTGTTCCCCAAATGTACTGTCCCCAATTGCCAAACTGCAGAATGTACTCCCTCACACATTTGCAAACAAACCGCCCACTTGCCATGACCCATCAATAAATTTCACTCCCTGCCCTCTCTAAGGAAAGTATATAAGCTCTGCTTAAGCTGTTCTCAGGGCTCTCTGCTAAATTCAAGTGAGCTCTGAGCCACAGCATGCTGGACCCCCAATAAACACTTTGCTGTTGCATGTGACAGTCTCTTGGTGGTCTCTTACTCCAACGCTCGACCAACCTTTACATTGGTACAATCATAAGTGTGACCTTTGCTTTTTGTGTCCAGAATATTACTGTGATAAAATGTATACATAGGTCAGGTGACATGAGTATTTCTTCCACCATTTCAAGGAGGAATATTTTGAAGACATGTAAATTAGTATTGGGGGTATAAAGAGGTGTACCCTGTGTCTATGAATATAGAGATAATGCATGAATAGACAATATTGTGTATAAATAATATAACTGGTTCCACATTAAATAATGGATTGAATTGATATCTGAAAATATATAAGAAATCATATATTGATATACAATCATTCATTCTAACCAGTTATACATCTAATCGTAATATTAGGGTTATGGTTCATCATGTAGGGTGTGTGAGATTTGCTTCAAAAGTACTTATGGATATCAAAAATAATGTGTTTGGAAAGAAGTCTCATGAAAAGACCAGTCAAGAAACATGAAGAAATATATGTGTTCTGAAGTAGAAAGTGATTGAAAGTGAAACAAATGCCTATAAATTTGCAAACTTGTGGATGAAATCTATATCCAATGATGTGCATAAACTAAAGAAATTGTAATGCACCAGTGTTGAAAAAAATTAACATCAAAATACACATCATGTTCCATAGGAGTCTACTTGCATTGATGTTAAACTTGGTCAGTTACTGAAGAAATATTAGGATTTGTATACACCATTCACTGAAGTTAGTTTTCAGTAGTAGGAAACAAATATGTATTTCAGGTGGATGAATATTTCTGAGAATAATCTTGTGAAAAGATAATTATAAATCCACATACATGAATATGAATGAATTTAGGAAATGTATAATAAGACAGATATATTTCATATTTTGAAAAATCTGGATAGTATATATATATATATATATATATATATATATATATATATATATATATACAGATATTAAAAATTAGCACTATATGCCAATTGAAATTCACCATGAAATATATATCATTCACAGATCAAAAATATTCATTTTACTGAACATGGATTTATATATAATGTTGTTCAGCTAGGAAACTCACCCATAGGTTGAATTTTCAGTTCCATCAGCATTTAGGAGGAGTGATCTCTTCTCACAATTTGTATCTGCCAAGTCAGCAACCACAAAAGAGTGTACGTGTGGTACCAGGTAGGATTGTATATGTGCTTATAAAAATACACATGCTGAATAGGCTACAGCGAAAGGGAGACAGGAATTCACATATTGGTTAACTTTAAAAACAACTGGAGAACTATTTCAACAAAAAATTGACTAGATTTATAACTCCTACCCTATACAGTGCATAAGGCAAGTCCAAATATACACCAGGCCTCTTTTGAAATGCTTGTATTTCAATTTTTTGGGGATTATTTTTCTCCATCATATTAGGATTAGTACACAGAGTCTAATAGGGTATGGGGTAGTGTCAGGGATTCAGTATTTCAATTGGAAAATTGGAAAATGAATCCAATGTGTATGCAAACATGTGCTACACAAAAATCCTTCCACTCTCATCCAGAACAATTCCTTGACATTTCCTTCGCTCCAAGTAAGACACAATTTGAGGAGAAGAGTTATAAAATCTGTGAATATATATCTGGAATGAAAATTGCTCAGGAGTTTAGAACTTTGAAGGTGGTAGACCAGTTTCCAAAAGTAAGGGACAGTGTAAACTCCACAATCATGGAGCTCTGCTGGCCTAAATACTTCTTCAGAAACTGCCTCTGAGGTTGGTCTCTTATATTCCAATGAACATTAGGCAGCAGTGCTGAATTCTCTCTTTGTAGATAATTGTGGCCACTGGGGGCTAAGTGTCTCCCCATATGGAGTGTGAAGCTATTTGGTCACCTTCCACTTTTTGTGGTGTTTCTTGCCACTGCACTGGGAGTTTGGTATTTGCTTCACGAAATTCAAAAAGTTCAACTAGGACAAACTGCTGGAGGGAGTTCTGTCACGTGTCGTGGGTCAGGGTCTACAGGAGAATACACCAATCTGGCTTCTATCCCACATAGCTTGCCCCCTTGACCATAGCAACCTGATTCTGAACATTGCCCTGAAACTTCTCCATATAACAAGATGCCTCTACATACAAGGTTCTGATGGCTGCTCCATGTCAGTCACAACCCATTTGAAAGCCAATGGCAGATCCACATGACCGCACCACAGATTTTTTAACACACACGTGCACAACACTTCTCTACGACCACTAATCAGCAGGCTCCAACTTACTGACATCTCTGTTCTACATCATTATCATGAAACCCTGTCAATCAAGGCAGTGTCTGGTACACTCAAATCAGCAACAGGACATTCATGGTTGTCCAGTGCCACCTGGTCATGGGAATTTCAAAAATGTCATGGTATTTATGTAGCCATTTTTCAAGGATGAATTTGGAGGCACTCTGGGTTTCAATTCATTCAGGTACCGTTAAATGGTGAGGAAGCTCATTTCAATGAATGCTCTAGAGAACTCTCACAGGCAAGGTTTCCCAAAGAGTGGCCAAAAAGTTACATGAAGCCAGGCCCATAGAAGTCTACAATGTGAGGTCCATGTTTGTTTTGACTCTCAACTATGGCTGCCAAGTCTTTCAGAATAAAATCACATGATATCATTGCTGAGATTCCCTGTGCTGTGTGGAAAGCCACCCTTGGTCTAGATCTCAGTTTCCAAGGGTGACTCCCATGTGTGGCCTCCAAAAATCTCAACACATTTCATGGCAATAATTCTCTGAGGTCAGTTCCACAACACAGTCTCTAAGGGGAATCACACCAGAGTTTAAACCCCGGTGGACCCAGTCATCTCCCAACCGCCACACAAATGACCAGTATTAAAACCAAAACACTCCCACATAGCCCTCATATTCTTCCATATATACACTCATCATAAACTGTGGCTGGATATTTCCATGAGGGGCACATCCAAAGACAGTGTTCAAAAAAAGCTCCCTTGCCCCTCATTTGCCTAAAGTCATTGTGGCCTGGACACCCTTCCTGTGAACCAGGAGTGATCAAGTAGGCCAGCTCTTAATACTGCTCTGCTTCTCCAATTTGAGGCCTACTGCCTGTCAGGTGTAGACTCTTCATGTGATTTGCAGTCATGAGGAAACCCAAGCACCTCTGCATGGCTTTCAAGAACTCATTTGACCCAAAGGATCCCTATTCTCACTTGATAAAGGTCATGAAACTAAGAGAGAAAGGCAAGAAACTTCATCCACAAAAACTGAACTTTTTGCCATTTTTTTTGCATGCACACATGGGATCTTTCTTTAGATCCATCTGGTGCTGAGAATTTAAGCCACAGCCTCATACAGGGCCAAGATGCTGATTCAGACGCATCCCTTTCCAAAGCAATTATGCAAAGAGCCACAGGTGATGCCCATTCTTTTCCATATGAAAATTAATTTCTTCACGCTTCACAAAGTGTGGCCTGAGGCAAAAACCATCCTGACATTAAGGGCAACAGTACAATAGGCAAGCAAAAGGCCCAAAGCAGGGTTTCTCCTCTGAGACTTTCCTGGTCACACTGATATCTGAGTTTTCTGAGATGCCCCCATTCCCTTCAGCTATTCAGTACATGGCCATTTCACAGAGTGTGGAAGTGGTTTATATCTTGGACACAAAACCATGAGCCTATTCTGGAGAGTTTCCAGAATTCAGGAAGACAACTGGAACTTGGGAAGATAATAGGTTTTGCCCATCTATAAGGCAAGCTGCAGTCCATTCATAAATTGGGCCAGATGAATGATGGGAGCTTTCTATTAGACAGGACACATCCATTGATGCATTGTCTTTTCTAATGTCTACAACCACGGACACAGTAGGATACACAGATATAGAAACACTTGCCTTGTCAAATGACATACAAGAAACAGTCCACTCCAAACCAAACAAACCGACTTTCCTATCTATTCTCAGAACATGAGACAAAACCGCATACTCACACCCATACTCAAACGGCACCTCCTTCTCCCAAGTAGGTGTGTGAATATATGGAGTGTCCTCTGACTGTTGGGCCATACTCTGTTCCACCGAAATGCCCTGTAGGGTCTCAGATCTTGTCTCCTTTTCCAACTCTGTGAAGTTGCCAGGAGCCATTGGTGAGCAACTATCTGCTTTCCCTGGAAAGGCCCCTCTTCAGAGCTCTCCTGGCATTTGGCCATCCTCACATCAGTAGGTACCAAGAAAGACTGACCCTATCTTTGGTAAATCCAAACAAGTGAGCCCAATGTGACTGAGACTGGGACTGGCTCTGGATGCCTTGCTTCCTGGATCCCAAGTTCAGAGATTTCAAACACCAAGGAAGTTAGGTAGGTCAATTCCTTCAGAAACTGAAAGAGGTCACTGCCTTGACAACCACTTTGTGCTAACAGTTGTTTCATAGGGTCCCATGAAATGGAGGCTGCCCCTACTTCCTGTGACACTTTCAAAAGTAAGAATGGTATTTCAACCATAGGCACCTGGGAACAGCTCTCCACACAGGCCTGGTTTGGTCCATCTTCTCTATATTAAGAAGAAAGCGGCTGTTTCAGACACATCCCTTCGTCCTGACCAGGGTTTTTGCCATGGAAGATGATTTTTGCTCTCTTAGGTCCTCCATAGCTGCCTACATCTTATCCAGGGATCATTTCTGCATGGACCTTTGAGGTTCTCAGCAGGTGGAAGATCCCCTACATTCTTGTATTGTAAGACCAACTCTGTACCTGCTCTTCTGTAAAGTGAGATTGAGCGAACAGTGTATGGTTAGGGTTAATAACAGGTTCGATTTGGGTTAGGAATCCTTCTGCGAGATGAATAATGGTATTGGAACCAACAGAAATCTAGGTAAGATTTGAAGCCCAGTAAGGCATTAGGCGCTCGAGTGGGATACTTAGTTTTGAATTATATTCTGCACAGACGTCTCAGATGAATCGATATACAATGGCATAGGACCTTGTATCTTCGATGATTGAATGTTGAAGAGAACATCCAGTCAAAAAGGGATAGTAAGCAGGATTAGGATGATAGTTGGTAGGTTTAGAAACAAGAGTGAGTATAGGAGTGGGACCAAAATTTCTTTAGCAATAGGCTTTTGCGTAGAGATTGAATATAAATGTCAGCACATGTGAAGAGTCAATCACAATAATGAACTGGGATAACATCCTCACTCCATGGGTGCATCCTCCGCCAAGTGGAGGGGCCCATGGGGGACGAACCGTTATGGCAAGGGCAGAAGATAGTTGGTCAGAGCTGTTACTCATACTTTTATATAAGAAAGAGAGATCTGTGGGGATGTAAACTTAAGAAATAAGCCTGTGAGAAGGGTAGAACATCCTTTTAAATGTTGGCAGCACGGTCTTCCATCTCCAGACGATGATGGACCTGTATGGGTTTAGAGGCCAAAATATTAATCTGTTCTTTAATAAATTGTACCAGCCTGTTTATAATGCAGGGTCCTATGGACCCAATTATAAGTAAACCCAACAAAGGGCCTAATAGGGGAAGAAGGTAGGGTAGAAATCCATAAAGCCCAGTCCAGAGGGGATTTTCAAATAGTTTGCGTCATCTCTTTCTAGATCTTATTGAAGGTGCTTAATTTTAGTGCATACTATGCCTGATTTATTGGCATAAAAGCAGCATCGTTCCCCTAAGCCCAAGCAAATACCTCCCTGGTTATCTGTCAGCAAATCTAAGCCTCGTCTTTTTGAAGGAACACTTCTGCCTGGGAGTCTATTTGGTCCTGCAGATCTTTAATGGTTCCTGATAGAGTTTGTACATCATTTATAAGTTGTTGAGACAGGCGATGGTAAGAGTGTATAGCTGTGCCTAAGCCAGTGTACCTGTGCCCACAGCAGCTGTTATTCCAAAGCTGGCAATGAGTGGTAAGGCCTGTATTGCCCGCCTGTGTCTTTTGACTAAGGTGTCTAGGCTAGGAATGGGTAGAGGTTCATCTCCTGGGACTATAGTTATATCAGGGAGTAATAAGGCAAGAACAGAGCCACCGGTTCAATTCGCTGGAAGCCTGGGGAAGGCCAAGTTTCCTCCACCCATTAAAACTCTGCCATTGGGAGGACAAAGAGTTGGGGTGGGTGAGGAATAATTTTGTATGTTGAGCAATTTTCAAAGAAAGTAACTCCAACATCAATATCATAGGTGTTATTCTGCATCGCGCCTAAAAGACATAATGTAATAGTGCCTATAAGTTGTACTTAAAAAGGAAATCCGGGTTGGCATGTATTATCATTGTCTATGATAGAATTAATAGGAACTGCGATAGTCATAATTGCCCCTGTTGTCATGCAGAGCCAGCAATCACCAGCAAGGGTGTGGTTGGAATTATTAAGCAAGTAGAAGGTAGTTTCCAAAATATCTAATGTATTGGTATCTAAACCTGGGAGCTGAGATTTAGGCAACATTAAGGGATGATATGTGAGCTCAGGGATTTGGGGTTTCAAAAGTTTGATTATGTGAGGATGTTTGACAGCATCAGTGGTTCTTCCACCATCAGTGACCCCTGTAGGGGCCTTAATGGGCCAGCAGGAGGGTTTACCGACAGGGCCTTGGCAACCAGCTGACTGTAGCTTGGTGTATTTGCCTTCTACTCCCTGGTCAAATAGAACGGAGGTATAATGAATAGTGGTCCCCCCTGCTGCATGAGTTTTAGTTTGGGAGGCTTCAAAAAATTGTTCTCCCTGCTTGTTAACACAAATTGAGGGCGACACATAACAAGAGTCATGCCTCGCCTGGGTATGCGAACAGGTTGCAGAAGAATTTTGGAGAGCTTTACTTGTACTAGGGGGAATAAACTTTGGCTTGTTAACACATACCCATTTAGGCTGATGAACTCCTCCAAGTTTATGGTCAACCTCGGCATGGAGGTAAGCCACCTTAGTCACGCAGTCAGCAGTCTCGGTCCAACTAGTGGGAGCCTGAGTCCAAGATCATCACTTGCATTCACAGGGGGGCCCAAAAACTTACACCATGATGTTGGAACGTGGAGGGCCAAGGCCTCCATGTACAAACCTGTTAAGCAGAAGTGCCTAAATCAGGATCCTCACACAGATTGTTGGCTGCATCTGAAAAAGAACAAAATTTGTCCTCAGGGGGAGGCCCTCCATCCCTGTGTTGAGGTAAGTCATTAACCTGTTTAACCAGGCATTCTGGTAACCATCTTGGGGCTGATTGCTCTTGGTCCAAAAGACAAGCTGAGCCTCGTCCCCAGATGAGAACAGGATCTGGACCTTTCCATTTATTTGTAAGGGAATTGCACCACATAAGAGGTGGGCGAACAGAATTGGTCAAGGGATGCCAGTTTCTGTCTGCGGCCGAATGGCCTTCACTGTCTAGGGTAAGAAAAATAAGGGGAAGTAAGGCATGGTTAAGGCGATGCCTGGGAGTGGTAAATACAAGGGCGGAAGCCTTATGGAGGGTTATCCAAGTCTATAAGGTAAGGTGGGCACGTTCCACAACGCCTTGGCCCTGAGGGTTGTATGGAATTCCAGTAGTATGACGAATTTGCAAGGTAGCACAAAACTATTTAAACTTGGCACAGGTATATGCAGGATAATTATCTGTTTTAATATGTATTGGTTTACCCATTATGGAAAAGGCTGAAATAAGAGGAGAAAGAACATATTTGGTAGCCTCTCCTGAATGTGGTGATGCAAAAATAAAGTCGCTGAAGGTATATATAGAAACGTGTATATATTTGGTAATTTCAAATTCAGGAAAATGAGTAACATCCATTTTCCAAAACTGATTGGGCAGTAATTCTCGGGGGTTAACTCTCATGTGTTGAATGGGGAGGGAGACAGTGCAACCTGGGCATGCTTTTACTATTTCTCGTGCCTGTTGCATGGTAATTTTACAAAGTAATTGAAGGCTCTTGGAATTTAGATGGTGAAGATTGTGTAACTCTGTGGCCTTTTGAATGGAGCCCACAAAAATTGGAAAGATGGAACGAGTTGCTGCATCAGCTTGGGCATTACCTTGTGTTAGAGGCCTGGGATGATCAGAGTGTGCCCTGATGTGTTCTAAGAAAAATGGGTGTTGTCTGGCCTGAATTAGCTGCTGAAGCTGATGAAAAAGAAAGGCCACATTGGAAGAAGCCTTAATGGTGGGGGAAATGTCCAGCAGGGGCACAGAATGAGCAATGTAGGCACTGTCTGTATAAATATTAACAGGATTATCAAAAAATATTATAAAAACTTGTGTTATGGCAAACAATTCCACAACCTGTGCTGACTGATAGATAGTATCAAAGATGGTAGGCTGGTTATTGACAACAAAGAGCGCTCAGCCATTACTGGAACCGTCTGTAAAGACATTAAGGGCTTGAGGAATTTGAGCCTTTTGAGTAATTTTGGGAAAAATAAATGGATGTAACTGGACAAAATGTAAAAGGGGGTCATTGGGGAGGTGGTTATCAATTGTTCCCCAAAAGCCTGATAGGGCAATACCCCATTCATCCCGTGTCTGTATTAAAAATTTGGTTTGGTCCTTCATATATGGAATTAAATTATTATGAGGTTCTTTGACAAAATGTTGTCGAGAATCAAATGACCTTTAATAATAATAGAAGCTACCTGAGCAAGATTAACAGTAATAACCTTGGAGGATGTGGTGGGTAAATGGACCCAAAGCAAGGGGCAGCCTTTATTTTTAAAATGTGGATCTCGCTGCCAAATTATTCCTGTGGGTGTATGAGGAGTTTGTTAAATAACCAGAACCAGAGGAAGGTTATAAGAAATTTGTGTAACAAACTGTTGGGCAATGGCTTCTGTGACTTGGTTTAATGCCTGTAATGCCTCGTGTGTAAGCTTTTGAGAGGAGGAGGGGTGGGAATCACCTCTCAAAATATAATTAAGGGACAAAAGTACACAAGTGGGTAATTTTAAATATGTTCTTAGCCATTTAATATCCCCCAGTAATTTTTGAAAATCATTAAGAGTGTGAAGATGGTCCACACGTAGTTGTATTTTAGGAATTTGAATGTGATTATCTTGAAGTTTAAGGCCCAAATAGGTATAACAGTCCTGTGTTTGAACCTTATCAGAAGCTATCTGCAGTCCCAAGGTAGTGAGGGTTTTGTAAAGGTCCAGGTAACAATTATTAACGTCATGGATATTAGGTGCAGCAATTGACAAATCATCCAATTAATGTAAAATATGAATTTGTGAACATTGCTCTCACAGGGTCTACTGCTTGAGCAACGTATTTTGGGCTAAGACTAGGGCTGTTGGCCATACCTTGGGGAAGAACCTTCCATTGAAATCTGTGCATAAGGCCCTGAAAATTAATGTGAGGGAGACTAAAGGCAAAATAGGGTCTATCCTCAGGATGTAAAGCAATGGTAAAAAAGCAATCTTTTAAGTCAACAACCATTTTACAATAGTTTTTGGGAATTGCCACTGGTGTGGGAATGCCTGGCTGTAGTGGTCCCATCAGGAATATAACTTTATTAATGACACACAAATCTTGTAAAAGGCGCCACTTGCCTGATTTTTTCTTGATAACAAAAATAGAATTATTCTATGGTGAGCTTGATGGCTCTACATAGCCAGCTGCCATCTGTTCCTGCACTAACATGGAGGCAGCCTCCAATTTTTCTTGGGTAAGGGGCCACTGATCCACCGACACAGGAGTCTGAGTCTCCCAAATAATTTTATCTGCATCGGGTACAGGAGGGTCAGGGACCAACACTAAAAATCCAAATACCCAAGTCTATATGTATTTGTTTTTTGTAAGGGTTGTATAGGCTCAACCAGTCCTTGTCTCAGTCTCCCCATGCCTGTACCAGGGACAAAATTCATATGAAGCATTTGATGAGTCACCATGGAATTGGGACTGGAAAGAATAACTTACATTTGACTCAAAATATCTCGGACGTATAGGTTAAGATGAAGGTCAGGAACAAAGAAAGGAGTGACAGTTCCCATATTACCCTCTTTATCAGTCCAGCTAAGAGCCCTAGAGCTGACCAGAGGATTTTTTGACTGTCCTATCCCTTTAAGGTCTGTCAAGGATGG
This sequence comes from Callospermophilus lateralis, assembly GCF_048772815.1. Taxonomy (NCBI): domain Eukaryota; kingdom Metazoa; phylum Chordata; class Mammalia; order Rodentia; family Sciuridae; genus Callospermophilus; species Callospermophilus lateralis. Next base: position 127,902 of record NW_027513296.1, on the reverse strand, counting down.
GGTGAGGGGCCAACCTGTTGGCCAGTATTTTTGAGAAATAATTGTGACATCAGCTCCAGTATCAAGAATTCCTTGGAATTCCTTTCCTTCAATAAGTAAGATAAGGGTGGGTCTATTGTGAGAAATGGGCTGAACCCAATATACATCAGAGGAGCCCAAGGAGGTAGTCCCCCTCGGTAGGTTTGAGTGGTGGAAGTGCCTCCTGAATCCAAGGGAAGGAGTATTAATTGTGCAAGTCTTGTTCCTGCTGGGATGGCCGCAACTCCATTAATAGCTGTGGCCAGTATTTTTATTTCTCCAGTGAAATCATTATCTTTAATGCCAGGGAAGACCTGAACACCTTGTAAGGTAGTAGAGGCTCTTTCAAGAATAAGGGCACACATATGAGATGGAGTGGGACCCATAATTCCAGTGGGTATTATCTGGGGCCCTTGCATTGAGTCTAATATTGTATCGGTGGCGGCAAAAAGGTCCAATCCTGTGCTGCCTGGGGTGGCTAATTGGAATGAGGCAATAGTGGAGAAGGATTTTGAGATAGGCTGCTGAGGGCATTTGTCTTAGATCTACACTCACTGGCCCAGTGATGACCTTTACCTCATCTAGGGCAAAGGGTAGCTGGGGGCAGTTTAGCCTCAGTTTGAAAAGACACTATTCTTAGGCTTTGTTTGCCTGTCGGACACTCACGTGCAAAATGGCCAGGTTGTTTACAAGTAAAGCAACTACGTGAGCCAGGATTGTGAAAGGCCTTGGTAAAGGCGGCACCGAGGGTGAGACCCATGGCAAGGGCTACACCCAACCCTGCACAGAGTCCAATAAAGTCAGAAAGTTTCACTTTTTTCTTATGTGGTCGAAGAACATCCTGACATGCCAGGTTGGCATTTTCAAAGGCAAGATGTTTTACAAAGGTGCTTTCGCTTTCACTTGGTCCAAGCAAGAATCCCGCAGCTAGGTTAAGCCGGGGAACAAAGTCGCTATAAGGCTTGTCGGGCCCCTGTCGAATTTTTGCCAGGGAAGTCGTAGCAGAGGCCTTTTGAGGGAGGCGTCTCCAAGCATGTAAGCCAGCCATCTGAATCTGTGTCAAAAGTCCAGCAGGGAAACGTGCCAGTTAAGTTTTAGTGTCAAAAGGCGCATTGCCCACTAGCTTAACATAAGTCCAGGAATTAGAGGAGGGCTTAGTTAAATTTTTCTGAGCAGTTTCCTGACAGTGCTCTTTGAAATCTGCATTCCATAACAGGAAGTCTGCGGCATTGAGAGTAGCTTGGTCTAAAAATTTCCAATCATTGGGAGTAAGACATTGTGTCATGTAGCTTTCTAATAAAGCCTACGTGTAGGGTGCAATGGGTCCATAGTGAGCACAAGACTTTTTAAGTTTTTTCAAGAAAACGCAGGCTTAATGTTTTGTAGACACTCTGGGTTCCTTCCTGCCTAGGGATGAAGTCCTCATCCTCTGAGTCCTGATCTCCTTGATCCATTTCCCCCGCTTCCTCCTCTTGATCCTCGTCTAAGTCTTTGACATCAACCTGGGCAGGCTTAACTATCTAACTGAGGGTGACTGAAAAGTGAGAACAGTCCAATGGAGCGGCTTAGCCTTTGTATTAGACCACTTTGGGCCAGCTTGTGTTGACTCCAGCAATAAGGCTAATGAATAAAGCTCAGAGTCAAGGGATCTTAATTCTTTTTAAACTTGGATCTCTTCCAGTCTATGTTGGAGACTCTCCCAAGGGAGCCAGGTTAGGCAAGGGAATTGGGGAAAAAATATCTGGTGGGGGGATTTGGCCCCTGAAGGGCCAGAGCACAAAAAGCAGGAGAGATATAGGAGGGAGGTGGATGTGTAAGTCCTATAGGCTGTGGCTGGGTCCTAAGCAGTGGCAGGTCTTCTGTATCATAGGGAGTTGCTTCCTTCTCCAAGTTAGCCTTCTCCCCAGGGGTCAATGTGTCTCCAGGATTTAAAACTGGATAAAGGCGGTTGGTAACCATTGGAGCCCTATTCATTAGGGTGGTATTTTGAGGGGGACCAGGAAGGTTTTCAGGGTCCTGGGGAGACTGAGAATGGTCTATGTCTATACTAACTGATGGGCATGCAAGGGGGGACGAGAGGTCTTTTGCATAGTCTCTTTCCTAATCCTGAAAAGTTTTAAGGTACCATTGTCAAAGGGTGAACTTTTAAGAAATTCATTAATTAATTTCCAGTAAGAAAAGGTGGGAACAGGCAATTTTTCTGTCCAAAGGATTCATAATAATCTTTTAAACAGTCTCCTACTCTAAGCCATCTTTTACCATTAATGGTCCCTTCAAGGTGAAATCATAGACACAATTCCCCTATGTATGAAAAGAAAAATTTTAAGTCCTTTTTCTTAACACGTGCCCCCCATGTCTTGAAGGAATCCTTGAGGCCCGACAAATACAAATCATGTGACAAAACTGCTTGACCCATGGTGGGTCACTCCCCGTGCGTCATCCCCACTCTCCTCCTGGATCTGTCTCTCGGTGGTGTCTGCTGAGGCAATTGTGAGCTCCGCTTGACCAAGTTTTCCAGGAGGACGGGGTTCCCTATGACTCAAAGGCTCGAGCCCCAGCCAGTGGGCGCCAGATGTCCCGGCTGGCAGGACACATCAACGTGGGCAGCGAACCAAGATAGGGAGGAATGAAGGGACAAGAGACACGAGAGATGACAGCAAGACAGGAGTTCTGATCAACCTTCAAAATACATTGTTCACACAGGGGATTTTATATGCTGGAGATGGGAAAGCTCTCTTATCGGCAGTTCCTGGATGTCTACACAAGGTGAGATAACCTCAGGATATTTCAGGAAGACAGATGGCCACAGGATGTCTCAGGGACACAGATGGCTAAATGATGTCTCCAAGAGATGATGTCTCCCTGGGTGTTGTTTCTTGTAAGTGTCAGGCTATTCTTTGAAGGAGAATTCCTTCTACCCCTGACAGTCAGGGATTCAGTATTTCCAATGGAAAACTGAAAAAAGAATGCAATGTGTATGCAAATATGTGCTACCCCAAAATCTTCCCACTTTCATTCAGAACAATGCCTTGACATTACCTTCACCCCAAGTAAGACACAATTAGAGAAGATTTGAAAATCTGTGAATACACATCTGGAATGGAAAATGCTCAGGAGTTCACAAACTTGAAGGTGGTAGAGGAGTTTCCAAAAGCAAAGAACAGGGTAATAACTCCACAAACATGGAGCTCTGCCGGCATAAAGATTTCTTGAGAAACTGCTTCTGAGGTTGGGCACTTGAAATATATGTTGTTTTCAGGAGCTTTAGCTTCCTTTGTATTGAGACCATCAAATCTGTGTCTGCATCTATGTGACCTGGAGGACATGGTTTCATATTTTCCAATGGATATGAGGCAGCAGTGCTGAATTCTCTCTTTGTAGGTAAACTGTTGCCAATGGGGGCTAAGTGTCTCCCAGTGTGGACTGTGAAGACATTTAATCATCCTCCACTTTTGTGGTGTTTCTTGTAGCTGCACTGGGAGTTTGGTATTTGCTTCTCGAAATGCAAGGAGTTCAACTGGGACACAGTGCTCGAGGGAGTTCTGTCATGTGTGGTGGGTAAGGGTCTGCAAGAGAATGCACCAACCAGGCTTCTATCCCACATAGCTTGCCCCCTTGACCATAGCAATCTGATTCTAAACATTGCACTGAAACCTCTCCATATAACAAGATGCCTTTACATACAAGGATCTGGAGGCTACACTATGTCAGTCACAAACCATTTGGAAGCCAATGCAAATCCAAATGACCCCACCACAGATGTTTTAACACACACCTGAACTCCACTGCTCTAGGCCGACTACTCATCAGGTTCCAAATTACTGGCATCTCTCTTCTACACCATTTTCATGAACACCAGTCAATCAAGGCACTGTCTGATACACTCATGATCATCAATAGGACATACAAAGTTTCTCCAGTGCGACCTGGTCATGGGAATTCAAAAATTTAATGGTATTTATCTAGCCATTTTTCAACGATGACATTGGAGGCACAGTGGGATTCAATTCACTCAGGAACCATTAAATGGAGAAAAGGCTCATTTCAATGAAAGCTCTAGAAAACGTTAACAGGCAAGGCTTCCCAAAGACAGGCCAAAAGGTCACATGAAGCCAGGTCCATTGAGGTCTACAATGTGAGGTCCATGTGTGTTTTGACTTGCAACAATGGCTGCCACGTCTTTAAGAATAAAATCATGTAATATCATTCCTGAGATTCCCAGTGCTCTGTGGAAAGCCACCCTGGGCCTAGATCTCAGTTTCCAAGGGCGAATCTCATGCGTGGCCTCCTAAAATCCCAACACAATACACAGCAATACTTCTTGGAGGTCAGTTCCAGAACTCAGTCTCTAGGGGAATCACACCAGTGTTCAAGCCCAGGTGGATCCAGTCAACTCTTCCAACCACGACTTAAATAAAAACAATTAAAACCAAAACACTCCCACATGGCCCTCATCTTCTCCCATATAGACACTCATCATAACCTCTGGCTGGAGTTTTCCATGAGGGTCGCAGGCCAAGACAATGTCCAAAATAATCTCCCTTGCACCTCATTTGCCTAAATTCAGGGTGGCCTGGACACCCTTCCTGTGAACCAGAAGTGATCAAATAGGCCTGCCCTTAATACTGTTCCATTTCTCCAATTTGAGGCCTTCTGACTGTGGGGTTTAGATTCTTTATGTGAATTGGAGTCATGAGAAAACCAAGGTCCTCTGCAGAGATTTGAAGAACTCACTTGACCCAAAGGATCCCTATTCTCAATTGATGGATTTTAGGAACCTAAAAGGGGTAGGCAATAGAATTCATTAACAATGACTAAACTTTTTGCCATTTTGGTTTTGGATGCTCACATGGGATCTTTCTTTAGATCCATCAGGTGCTGAAAATCTAAGCCACAGCCTCACACAGGGCCAAGAGCCTGATCCAGACACATCCCTTTCCAAAGCAATTAAGCAAAGAGCCACAGGTGATGCCCATTCATTTCCATTTCAAAACTGTTTTCTTCAGGCTTCACAAAGGGGTGGCCTGAGGCAAAGACTTTCCTGACATTCAGGGCAAAAGAACAATAGGTAAGCAAAAGGCCCAAAGCAGGTTTATACACTGAGATTTTCCTGGTCACACGGATATCTGAGTTTTTTGATATGCTTGCCATTCCCTTCAGCTATCCAGTACATGGTCATGTAACAGACCTTGGAGTTGGTACATACCTTGGACAGAAAACCATGAGTGTATTCTGGAGAGTGGCCAGAATTCAGGAAGAAAACAGGGACTTATGAAGGTAGTAGGTGTTGCCATCCATAAGGCAAGGCACACTCCATTCATAAATTGGGCAGGATGAATGCTGGGAAGCTTTCTACTAGACAGGACACATCCATTGTTGCATTCTCTTTTCTAATGTCTACAACCAGGGACACAGTGGGATACACAGACATAGAAACACTCACCTTGTAAAAGAATCTACTAGAAACAGTTCACTCCAAACCAAACAAACCACCTCTCTGATCTGGTTTCTTTGGCTAACTCTGTGAAGTTGTCAGGAACAAAGTGTTGAGCCACTACCTGCTTTCTCAGGAAATGTCCCTCTTCAGAACTCTCCTGGCATTTGGCTATCCTCACAGCAGTAGTTACCGAGAAAGACTGAGTCTGTCCTTGGAAAATCCAAACAAGTGAGCCCACTGGGACTGGGATTTGGACTGCCTCTTGGTGCCTGGCTTCTTGGATACCAAGTTCAGAGAGTTCAATCACCAAGGAAATGAGGCATGTCACTTTCTTTGGAACTGAATGAGGCCACTGCCTTGGAAACCACATTGTCCTAAGAGTTGCTTCCAAGTGTCCCATGAGATGGAGGCTTCCCCTACTTTCTGTGACACTTTCACAAGTTAGAATGATATATCATCCATAGGCACCCAGGAACAGCTCTCCACACAGGCTGGTTTGATCCATCTTCTATACAATAAGAAGAGAAAAGCTGATTCAGACACATTGCTTCATCCTGACCAGGTTGCTTGCCATGGAATATGACTTTTGCTCTCTCAGGTCCTTCGTACCTGCCTACAACTTCTCTGGGTATCATTTCTGTATGGACCTTTGAGGTTCTCAGCAGGTGGAAGGTCCCGTACTTTCCTGTATTCTAAGAACAACTCTGTCCCTGCTTTTCAGTAAAATGAGATTGAGGGAAGAGTGTATATTTAGGGTTAATAACAGGTTCAATTTGGGTTAGGAAATATTCTCTGTGATGAATTATGTTATTGGGAACCTGCGATATTTACAAAAATATAGAGGTGAAATATAAGAATGAAAACAGAAATCTAGGTATGATTTGAAGGCCAGAAGGGCATTGGGCCCTTGATTGGGATACTTAGCTTTGAATTATGTTCTGCACAGATGTCTCAGAAAATTTGATATACAATGGCATAGGACCTGTACCTTGGAAGATTGAATGTAGAAGAGAACATCCACTCAAAAAAGGATAGTCATTAGGATTTGAAAGATAGTCGGTACGTTTAGGAAGAAGAGTGAGTATATGATTTGGACCAAAAGTTCTTTAGCAATAGGGTTTCTTATTTTCCAATAAACATGAGGAAGCAGTGCAGAATCCTCTCTTTGTAGGTCAACTGTGACCACTGGAGACTAAGTGTCTCCCCGTGTGGACTGTGAAGCCATTTGTTCCTCCTCAACGTTTTGTGGTATTTTTGCTGCAGCACTGGGAGTTTGGTATTTGCGTCACAAAATACAAGGAGCTCAACTGGGACACAGTGCTGGAGGGAGTTCTGTCACGAGTGGTGGGTCAGAGTCTGCGAGAGAATGCACCAACTAGGCTCTATCCCTCATATCTTGTCCCATTGCCGCCTTGTCCATATCAACCTCATTCTGAACATTGCCGTGAAACCTCTCCATATAACAAGATGCCTTTACATATAAGGGTCTGCTGGCTGCACCATGTCAGTCAAAAGCCATTTGGAATCCAATGGTAGATCCTCATGGCCCTACCACTGATGTTCTTTCACACACCTGCCCACGACTCCTCTAGGCCCACTACTCAGCAGGCTCCAACATACTGAAATCTCTGTTCTACACCATTTTCATGAAACCCAGTAATTCAAGGCACTGTCTGGTACCCTCATGATCAGCAACAGGACATACAAAGCTTCTCCAATGAATTTCCAAAATTTTATGGTATTTTTCTAGCCATTTTTCAAGGATGAAGTTGGAGGCACTGTTGGTTTCAATTCATTCAGAAAACATTAAATGTTGAGGAAGCTCATTTCAGTGAATGCTCTGGAGAACTCTCACAGGCAAGTCTTCCCAAAGAGTGGCCAAATGGACACATGAAGCCAGGCCCATTGAGGTCTACAATGTGAGGTACGTGTGTGTTTTGACTCTCAACTATGGTACCGAAGTCTTTCAGAATAAAATCATGTGATATCCTGGCTGAGATTCCCAGTGATCTGAGGAAAGCCACCCTGGGCCTAGATGTCAGTTTCCAAGGGCGAATCTCATGCGTGGCCTCCTAAAATCCCAACAAAATTCATGGCAATACTTCTCTGAGGTCAGTTCCAAAACCCAGTCTCTAAGGGGAATCACACCAGAGTTCAAGCCCTGGTGGACCAAGTCATTTCTCCCAACCGCCTCTCAAATGACCAAAATTAAAATCAAAACTCTCCCACATGGCCCTCATCTTCTTCCATATAGTCACTCATCGTAACCTTTGCCAGGAGTTTTCCATGAGGGGCACAGCCAAAGACAGTGTCCAAAATAAACTCCCTTGCCCCTCATTTGCCAATATTCAAGGTGGCCTGGACACCCTTCCTGTGAACCACGAGTGATCAAATAAGCCTGCCGTTAATACTGCTCTATTTCTCCAATTTGAGGCCTACTGACTTTTAGGTATAGATTATTTATGTGATTTGGAGTCATGAGAAAACACAAGAACCTCTGCGGGACTTTAAAGAACTCATTTGACCCAAAGAATCCCTAATACGTTAATCCCTAATACTCGTTAATATGGCACTGCTTCTCCAATTTGAGGCCTATTGACTGTGGGGTTTAGATTCTTTATGTGAATTGGAGTCATGAGAAAAACCAAGCACCTATGGGCTAGCCTCTGCAGGGTTTTGAGGAACTCATTTGACCCAAATGATCACTAGTCTCACTTGATGAAGGTCAGGAACCTTACAGAGGTAGGCAAGAGACTTCATTCACAATGACTGCTCTTTTGGCAATTTTTGTTTTAGATGCACACATTGGATCTTTTTTTTAGATTCTTCAGGTGCTGAGAATCTAAGACATAACCTCACACAGGGCCAAAAATCTGATTCAGACACATTCCTTTCCAAAGAAATTAAGTAAGGAGCCACAGGTGATGCCCTTTCATTTCCATTTGAAAACTGTTTTCTTCATGCTTCACAAAGGTTTGGCCTGAAGAAAAGACCTTCCTCACATTCAGGGCAACAGAACAATTGGTAAGCACAGAGCTTGGAGGTGGTACAAATCATGGAAACAAAATCGTGAGCCTATTCTGAGAGTGATCAGTTTTCAGGAAGAAAACAGGAACTTAGGAAGATAGTAGATGTTGCCCATCCATAAGTCAAGCCACAGTCCATTCATACACTGGACAAGATAAATCCTGGAATGCTTTCTACTAGACAGGACACATCCATTGATGCATTCTCTTTTCTAATGTCTACAACCACGGACACAGTGGATGCACAGAAAAAGAAACACTCGCCTTGCGAAACGTCTTACCAGAAACAGTTCACTCCAAACCAAACAAACCACCTTTCCTAACTATTCTTAGAAGATGAGACAAAACCTCAAACCCACACCCAAACCCACAAAGCCACCTCCTTCCCCCAAGTAGGTCTGTAACTATCGGGAGTGTCCTCTGAATGGTGGGCCATACTATGTTCCGCTGAAATGGCCTGTCCTGTGTCAGATCTGGTCTCCTTGGCCAACTCTGTGAAGTTTTCATGAGCCAGCGGTGATCCACTACCTGGTTTCTCAGGAAAGGCCCATCTTCAGAGCTTTCCTGACATTTGGCCATCCTCACATCAGTAGGTACCAAGAAAGACTGACTCTGTCCTTGGTAAATCCAAACAAGTGAGAACACTGAGACTGGGACTGGGACTGGCTCTTGGTGCCTGGCTTCCCGGATCTGAGACTTCCATCACCAAAGAAGTAAGGTGAGGTTACTTCCTTCAATATCTTAATGAGGTCACTGCTTTGGCAACCACTTTGTCCTAACAGTTCCTTCCAATGGTCCTATGATGGAGGTTGCCCCTACTTCCTGTGATACTTTCACAAGTTAGAATGGTATATCAACCATAGGCATCCGGGAACAGCTTACCACACAGGACTGGTTTGGTCCATCTTCTCTACATTAAGAAGAGAGAGGCTTATTCAGAAGCTACCCTTCATCCTTACCAGGTTGTTTCCCATGGAAGGTGACTTTTGCTCTCTCAGGTACTTCATAGCTGCCTGCATCTTTCCCTGGGATCAAATCTGCATGGACCTTTGAGGTTCTCAGCAGGTGGAAGATCCCCTACATTCCTGTATTTTAAGATGAACTCTGACCCTGCCCTTTTGTAAAGTTAGATTGACGGATCAGTGTATGGTTAGGGTTAATACCTTGTTCGATTTGGATTATAAATCATTCTGCAGGATGATTACTGCTATTGGTAACCTGCAATATTTATAAGATTATAGAGGTGAAATATAAGTACAAAAAAAGAAATCTATGTAAGATTTGTAGCACAGAAGGGCATTAGGCCCTTGATTTGGATACTTAGCTTTGAATTACATTCTGCAGAGATGTCTCAGATAATGCGATATACAATTGCAAAGGACCTTGTACTTTGGATGATTGATTGTAGAAAAGAGCATTTACTCAAATTGGGAGAGTCAGTAGGATTAGGAAGATAGTCTGTAGGTTTAGGAAGAAGAGTGAGTATAAAATTTGGAACAAATGTTCTTTAGCAATAGGGTTTCGGTTATAGAGTGAATGTAAATGTCAGCACATGTGAAGACTCAGTCACAATGATGAACTGGAGAAAATATAGGAAAAAAGATATCAATAGAGACATTACAAAATCAGGCAATTATAATGTGAGTGATAGGATTAGACATTTTCAACATGGTTAAGATTGAATGCATAATCTTAGGAAGAAAAAAAAATATGTAGTTACCAATAGGAATAACATTTGAAAGCATTAGGCAACCTGGACATGGATGTTTTTAGTAATCCATGTTCACTTTCCATTTAGGCTTTGGTACAATCATAAGTGTGACCTTTGCATTTTCTGCCCAGAAAATTATTGTGATAAAATGTATCTGTGGATCATGTGATATGAGTATTTCTTTCACCATTTCTTGGAGCAATATTTGAAGACATATAAATTAGTATTGGGGGTACAAAGTGGTGTACCCTGTGTCAATGAATATAGAGATAATGGATGAATAGAATATACTGTGAATAAATAATCTAACTGGTTCCACTTTAAATAATGGATTGAATTGATATCTGAAAATATATAAGATATCATATATTGACATACAATCATTCATTCCAACCAGTTATATATCTAATGGTAATCTTAGGGTTATTGTTTATCATGAAGTGTGTGTGAGTTTTGCTTCAAAAGTGATTATGGAAATCGAAAATAATGTGTTTGGAAAGAAGTCTCATGAAAAGACCAGTCAAGAAATATGGAGGAATACATGAGTTGTGAAGCAGGAAGTGATTGAAAGTGAAACAAATGCCTATAAATTTGCTAAATTGTGGATGAAATATATATCCAATGATGTGCATAAACTGATGAAATAGTAGTGTACCAGTGTTGAATACAAATGAACGGCAAAATACATATCATGTCCCATAGGAATCGACTTGCATTGATGTTAAACTGAGTCAGTTACTGTAGAAATATTAGGATTCGCGTGCATCATTCACTGAATTTAGTTTTCTTTTTTTAAAACTTTTTATTAATGGTTGTTCAAAACATTACATAGTATTGTGGTGAGCGTCACAGGTTGGGGGGCCTGGCTTGAGGAAACAAAAGAGAAGGCCCTAGACACTCAGGATTGGAGATCCGCCCATTCTGGGATAAAGAGTTGCTGCACAGTGATTGCTTCCCACCTATTGAGAGGAGAAGCTTGGCCCAATGCACACAGCTCCACCTACTGGAAGAGAAGTTAATTGAACTCTATTACTGCATGTATTATTATTATTTTTTTCTTTTTATTTTCTTCTTTTTCTTTTATTTTCATTTTTTTGTTGTTGTTCTTTAACTTTTTTTAATGTTTTTATTTTTTAAAATTTTTAAAATTTATTATTTTATGATTCTTTTAAATTTTAATTTTCATTTTTATAATTATCATTATTATTTCTAAAAAATTTTATTTCTTTCTTTATTTTCTATTTTTTTTCTTTTGTCTTTTCATTTCTTTTCAATTTTCTTATTCTCCCTTCCTTGAATTCTACCTGCCTACTCTCATTCTCTTTAGTGACTTCTTCCCATCCCTACTACTATCTTTCCTCCCAAGCTTCAAATAAATTTATAAGAGTAAGCAGTAACTCAGCAGTCAAACAGAACAAGAAGTAACATTAGCAGCATAAAAAAGCAAGGATGAAAATGTGTACAAACAATGAAGGACAACATAAATAATCAGGAGGACCTAGAATCATCAGGAAAATGGTCATATAAAGAACTCAAGGAATACCTTAGACAGATGGAATGGAACCTTAAAGAGGATACGAGACAGCAATTCCAAACAGTGAAAGAACACATTGAAAATGAATTACATAAACAGATAAAAGAAGAATTTAAGCGTCTTTATCAGGAGTTAGAGATTATAAAAGAAATCAAACAATAATTCTAGAAATGAAGGAAACGATAAACCAAATTAAAAACTCAATTGAGAGTATCACTAACAGAGTGGAGCAAGTAGAAGCCAGAACGTCAAATAATGAAGAAAAAATATATCATCTTGAAAGGAGTCTAGCCAACTCCGAAAAACTGGTAAAAAAATCATGAGAAAAACATCCAAGAGATATGGGATAACATAAAAAAACAAACTTATGAGTCATCTGGATAGAGGAAGGTACAGAGATTAAAACCAAGGGAATGAGTAACCTGCTGAATGAAATAATTTTAGAAAACTTTCCAGAAATAAAAATGGAAACGGATATACAAATTGTAGATGCATACAGGACACCGAGCACACAAAATCACAGTAGACCAATGCCAAGTCACATTGTTACGAAAATATCCAATAAACAGACCAAAGAGAAATTATTAAAAGGTACATGAGAAAGGAGGCAGATGACATTCAGGGGTAAACCAATAAGGTTAACAACAGATTTTTCATCACAGACGCTGAAAGCGAGAAGATCCTGGAACAATGTATTTCAAATACTGAAAGACAATGGATGCCAACCAATAATTCTGTATCCAGCAAAATTAAGCTTCATTTACGACAACAAAATAAAAATATTTCATAATTAACAAAAGCTAAAAGAATCTGCAGCCAGAAAACCAGCATTGCAAAGTGTCTTGAGCAAAACACTACACGAGGAAGAAATGAAAAACAACAACCAAAACTATCACTGGGAAGTGCCTCAGTAATAACAGAGGGCGGGGGAAAAGCTAATCATGGAGAAACAAACTAAATTAAAAAAAAATAAATAATCAAAATGGCTGGCAGTACAAACCATATATAAATAGTAACTCTAAACCTTAACGGTTGAACTCTCCAATAAAGCAACATAGGCTGGTAACTTGGATTATAAAAACAAATCCAACAATATGTTGCCTCCAGGAGACACATCTGAATGGAAAAGGCATACACAGGCTGAAGGTGAAAGGTTGGGAAAAAATATACCATGCACACGGTCCTCGTAAGCAACCAGGGTTGGCCATCCTCACATAGAATAAAATCGACTTCAAGACTAAGTTATTCAAAAGGGATAAGTATGGATATTATATAACTTTAAAAGGAATCATTCACCAACAAGACATAAAAATTATCAATATTTATGAACCAAATAATGGTGCTGCGACCTTCATAAAACAAATTCTCCTCAAGTTCTGGAATCAAATAGACAACAACACAATAATTATCGGTGACTTCAACACAGCTCTCTCACCATTGGACAGATATTTCAAACAAAAGTTGAATTAAAAAAATATAGAATTCAATATCACAATCAATAACCTAGACTTAACTGAAATATATAGAATATACCAACCATCATCAAATGGATATACTTTTTTTCAGCAGCACATGGATCCTTCTCAAAAATAGACCATATATTATGCCATAGGGCAACCCTCAGTAAATATAAAGGGGTGGAGATAATACCATGCATTTTTTCTGACTATAATGGAATGAAACTGTAAATCAATGATAAAAGAAGGAAGAAAAAGTCCTACATCACATGGAAAATGAACGATATGTTACAGAATGATCAATGGGTTACAGAAGACATAAAGGTGGAAATCAAAAAATTCTTAGAGATAAACGAAAACACAGACACAACATATCGGAATCTACGGGACACAATGAAAGCAGTTTTAAGAGGGAAATTCATCGCCTGGTGGTCATTCCTCAAAAAAAAAAAAAAAAAGGAAAAACCAACAAATAAATGAGTCACAACACACGTTACAGAATTCTCTCCAGCACTCTGTCCCAGTTGAACTCCTTGTATGTTGTGAAGCAAAAACCATATTCCCAGTGCAGCAGCAAGAAGCACCACAAAATGTGAAGGATGACCAAATGTCTTCACAGTCCCCACCAGGAGACACTTGGCTTCCTGTGGCCACAGTTTACCTACAAAGAGAGAATTCAGCACTGCTGCCTCAGGTTCATTGGAATATAAGAAACCATGTCTTCCAGGTCACATAGATGCGGACCCAGATTTGATGGTCTCACTACAAAGGAAGATAAAGCTCATGACAACAACATATATTTCAAGTGCCCAACCTCAGAGGCAGTTTCCCAAGAAGTCATAGGCCAGCAGAGCTCCATGTTGGTGGAGTGTTTACCCTGTCCCTTACTTTTGGAAGCTCCTCTACCACCTCCAAGGTTGTGAACTCCCGAGCATATTCCATTCAGATACATAATCACAGATTTTCACACTTTTCTCCTCTTATTGTGTCTTACTTGGGGCGAAGGTAATATCATGGCACTTCTCTGGATGTGAGTGGGAAGATTTTTGTGTAGCACATGTTTACATACACATTGGAGTCATTTTCCAATTTTCCATTTGAAATACTGAATCCCTGACATTAACCCCTACCCTACTGGACTCTGACTAATAATCTTAATATGATGGTGAGAAATAACCCAAAAAGAATAGAAATACAAGCAGTTCAGAGGAGGCATGGTGTGTAGTTGGAATTGCCTTTTGCATTATATAGTGTAGGAGTTATAAATCTAGTCAATTTTTTGTTGAAATAACTCTACATGTGTTTTTAAAGTTAACAAATATGTGAATTCCTGTGTCCCTTTCTCTGTAGCCTATACGGTGCATGTATTTTTATATGCACATAGAAAATCCTATCTGGTATCACACGTATATACTTGTGAGGTGGCTGAATTGGCAGATACAAATTGTGAGAAGAGATCACTCCTCCTAAACGGTGTTGGAACTGAAAATTCAACCTATGGGTGAGCTTCCAAGTTGAGTAACATTATACATAAATCCATGTTCAGTAAATGAATATTTTTGCATCTGTGGATTATATATATTTCATGATGAATTTCGATTGGCATATATATTGCTACTTTTTTTCTTTTATTGGTTGTTCAAAACATTACAAATCTCTTCACATATCATATTTCATACATTAGATTCAAGTGGGTTATGAACTCCCATTTTTACCCCAAATACAGATTGCAGAATCACATCGGTTACACATCCACATTTTTACATAATGCCCTATTAGTTACTTTTGTATCCTGCTACCTTTCCAATACTCTACTATCCCCCCTCCTCTCCCCTCCCATCTTCTCTCACTACCCCATCTACTCTAATTCATTTCTCTCCTTGTTTATTTTCCCATTCCCCTCACAACCTCTTACATGTAATTTTGTGTAACAATGAGGGTCTCCTTCCATTACCATGCAATTTCCCTTTTCTCTCCCTTTCCCTCCCACCTCATATCTTTGTTTAATGTTAATCTTTTCTTCCTGCTCTTCCTCCCTGCTCTGTTCTTAGTTGCAATCCTTATATCAAAGAAGACATTTGGTATTAGTTTTTTAGGATTGACTAGCGTCACTAAGCATAATCTGCTCTAGTACCATCCATTTTCCTGCAAATTCCATGATTTTGTCATTTTTTAGTGCTGCGTAATACTCCAGGGTGTATAGAAGCCACATTTTTTTTTTATCCATTCATCTACTGAAGGACAACTGTGTTGGTTCCATAGTGTAGCAATTGTGAATTGTGCTGCTATGAACATCGATGTGGCAGTATCCCTGTAGTACACTCTTTTAAGGTCTTAAGGGAATAGTCCAAAAAGGGCAATAGCTGGGTCAAATTGTTGTTCCATTCCCAGCCTTCCCCAGAATCTCCATACTGCTTTCCAAATTGGCCGCACCAGTTTGCGGGAACATCTCTCCACACAGGCCTGGTTGGTCCTTCTTCTCTACATTAAGAAGAGAAAGGCTTATTCAGACACAACCCTTCATCCTTAAAAGGTTGTTTCCCATGGAAGATGACTTTTGCTCTCTCAGGTCCTTCATTGCTGCCTACATCTTCTTCAGGGATCAAATCTACATGGAACCTCAAAGGTTCTCAGCAGGTGGAAGATACCCTAAATTCCTGTATTGTAAGATGAACTCTGTACCTGCTCTTCTGTAAAGTTAAATTGAGGGAACAGTGTATGGTTAGGGTTAATAACATGTTCGATTTGGGTTAGTAATCATTCTGCTGGATGAATAATGGTATTGGAAAACTGCCATATTTACAAGAATATACAGCTGAAATATAAGTATGAAAACAGAAATCTAGGTAAGATTTGAAGTCCACAAGGGGATTAGGCCCTTGTTTGGGATATTTAGCTTTTAATTACGTTCTGCAAAATTGTCTCAGATAAATCGATAATCCATGGCATAGGACCTTGGACCTTGGATGATTGATTGTAGAAGAGAACATCCACTCAAAATAGGATAGTCGGTAGGTTTAGGAAGAAGAGTGAGTATAAAATTTGGACCAAATGTTCTTTAGCAATAGGGTTTTGGTTATAGAGTGAATGTAAATGTCAGCACATGTGAAGAGTCAGTCACAATGATGAACTGGAAAAAATATAAGAAAGAAGATATCAATAGAGACAATACAAAATCAGGCAATTATAATGTGAGTGATAGGATTAGACATTTTCAACAGGATTGAGATTGAATACATAATCTTAGGAAGAAAAAAATAGGTAGTCACCAATAGGAATGATATTTGAAAGCATTAGGCAACCTGGACATGGATGTTTTTAGTAATCCATGTTCACTTTCCATTTAGGATTTGGTACAATCATAAGTGTGACCTTTGCATTTGTGCCCAGAAAATTATTGTGATAAAATATATATGTAGATCATGTGACATGATTATTTCTTCCACTATTACTGGGAGCAATATTTGAAGACATATAAATTAGTATTGGGGGTACAAAGTGGTGTACCCTGAGTCTATGAATATAGAGATAATGCATGAATAGAACTTACTGTGAATAAATAATATAACTGGTTCCTCTTTAAATAATAGATTGAATTGATATCTGAAAGTATATTAGAAATCATTAATTGACATAAAATCAGTCATTCCAACCAGTTATGTATCTAATGGTAATCTTAGGGTTATTGTTTATTATGAAGTGTGTGTGAGTTTTGCTTCATAAGTGATAATGGAAATGGAAAATATTGTGTTTGGTAAGAAGCCTCATGAAAAGACCAGTCAAAAAATATGGAGGAATACATGTGTTCTGAAGCAGGAAGTGATTGAAAGTGAAACAAATGCCTATAAATTTGCTAAATTGTGGATGAAATATACATCCTATAATGTGCATAAACTGATGAAATAGTAGTGTACCAGTGTTGAATAAAAATGAATGTCAAAATGTACGTCATGTCCCATAGGAATCTACTTGCATTGATGTTAAACTGGGTCAGTTACTGTAGAAATATTAGGATTCGCGTGCATCATTCACCTAAGTGAGTTTTCTTTTTTTTTAATTTTTATTTATGATTCTTCAAAACATTACATAGTTCTTGATGTATCATATTTCACACTTTGATTCAAGTGGGTTATGAACTCCTATTTTTACCCTGTATACAGATTGCAGAATCAAATCAGTTACAGTCCATTGATTCACATATTGCCTTACTACTGTATGTTGTATTCTTCTGCCTTTCCTATCCACTACTATCCCCCCTCCCATGCCCTCTCCTCCCCTCTTCTCTCTCTAATCCCACTACTCTAATAAATTTTCCCCCTTGTATTATTTTTCCCTTTCCCCTCACTTCCTCTTGTATGTAATTTTTTATAACCCTGAGGGTCTCCTTCCATTTCCATGCAATTTTCCTTCTCTCTCACTTTCCCTCCCACCTCACATCCCTGTTAAATGTTAATTTTCTTCTCATGCTTTTCGTCCCTTCTCTGTTCTTAGTTACTCTCCTTATATTAAAGAAGACATTTGGCATTTGTTTGCTAGGGTTTGGCTAGCTTCACTTAGCATAATCTCCTCTAATGCCATCCATTTCCCTGCAAATTCTATGATTTTGTCATTTTTTAATGCAGAGTAATACTCCGTTGTGAATAAATGCCACTTTTTTTTTTATCCATTCATCTATTGAAGGGCATCTAGGTTGGTTCCACCATCTTGCTATTGTGAATTGTGGTGCTATGAACATCGATGTAGCAGTTTCCCTGTAGCATGCTCTTTTTAGGTCTTTAGGGAATAGAATGAGAAAGGGAATAGCTGGGTCAAATGGTGGTTCCACTCCCAGCTTTCCAAGAAATCTCCATACTGCTTTCCAAATTGGATACACCAATTTGCAGTCGCACCAGTAATGTACAAGTGTACCTCTTTCCCCACATCCTCCCCAGCACTTGTGTTTGTTTGGCTTCATAAATGCTGCCAATCTTACTGGAGTGAGATGGTATCTTAGGGTGGTTTTGATTTGCATTTCTCTGATTGCTGGAGATGGTGAGTATTTTTTCATGTACTTGTTGATTGATTGTATGTCCTCCTCTGAGAAGTGTCTGTTCAGATCCTTAGCCCATTTGTTGATTGGGTTATTTGTTATCTTATTGTCTAATTTTTTGAGTTCTTTGTATATTCTTGATATTAGGGCTCTATCTGAAGTGTGAGGAATAAAGATTTGTTTCCAGGATGTAGGCTCCCTATTTACCTCTCTTATTGTTTCTCTTGCTGCGAAAAACATTTTTAGTTTGAGTAAGTCCCATTTGTTGATTCCAGTTATTAACTCTTGTGCTATGGGTGTCCTTTTGAGGAATTTGGAGCCCAACACCACAGTATGTAGATCGTAGCCAATTTTTCTTCTATCAGACGCCATGTCTCTGATTTGATATAAAGCTCCTTGATCCATTTTGATATAACTTTTGTCCATGGCGAGAGAAAGGGATTCAGTTTCATTTTGTTACATATGGATTTCCAGTTTTCCCAGCACCATTTGTTGAAGATGCTATCCTTCCTCCATTGCATGCTTTTAGCTCCTTTATCAAATATAAGACAGTTGTAGCTTTTTGGATTAGTCTCTGTGTCCTCCATTCTGTACCATTGGTCCACCTGCCTGTTTTGGTACCAGTACCATGCTGGTTTTTTTTTTTTACTATTGCTCTGTAATATAGTTTGAAATCTGGTATCGCTATACCGCCTGATTCACACTTCCTGCTTAGAAATGCTTTTGCTATTCTGGGTCTTTTATTTTTCCATATGAATTTCATGATTGCTTTCTCTATTTCTACAAGAAATGCCGTTGGGATTTTGATTGGCATTGCGTTAAACCTATAGATAACTTTTGGTAATATCACCATTTTGATGATGTTAGTTCTGCCTATGCATAAACAGGGTATATTTTCCATCTTCTAAGATCTTATTCTACTTCTCTTTTTAGGGTTCTGTAGTTTGCATTGTATAAATCTTTCACCTCTTTTGTTAGGTTGATTACCAAGATTTTTTTTTTTTGAGGATATGTGAATGGAGTGTTTTTCCTCATTTCTGTTTCAGAAGTTTTGTCGCTGATATACAGAAATGCTTTTGATTTATGCATGTTGATTTTATATGCTGCCACATTGCTGAATTCATTTATTAGTTCTAGTAGTTTTTTTTGTAGACCCTTTTGGGTTTTCTATATAAAGAATAATGTCATCTGCAAATAGTTATATTTTAAGTTCTTCTTTTTCTATTTTTATGCCTTTAATTTCTTTCGTCTGTCTAATTACTCTGGCCAGTTTCGAAAACTATATTGAATAGAAGTGGTGATAGAGGACATCCCTGTCTTGTTCCAGATTTTAGAGGGAATGCCTTCAATTTTTCTCCATTCAGAATGATACTAGCCTGAGGGTTAGCATAGATAGCTTTTACAGTGTCGAGGTAAGTTCCTGTTATCCCTGGTTTTTCTAATGTTTTGAACATAAAGGGATGCTCTACTTTGTCGAATGATTTTTCTGCATCTATCTAGATGATCATATGCTTCTTATCTTTAAGTATATTTATGTTGTGAATAACATTTATTGATTTCTGTATATTGAACCGTCCTTGCATCTCAGGGATGAATCCTACCTGATCATGATGCACAATTTTTTTGATGTGCCTTTGTATCCAATTTGCCAGAATTTAATTGAGGTTTTTTGCATCTAGGTTCATCAGAGATATTGGTCTGTAGTTTTCTTTCTTTGAGGTGTCTTTGTCTGGTTTCGGAATCAGAGTGTTCTTGGCCTCATAGAATGAATTTGGCAGAGCTCCCTCTTTTTCTATTTCCTGAAATATCTTGAAAATTATTGGTATTAATTCTTTTTTAAAGGTCTTGTAAAACTCTGCTGTATACCCATCTGAACCTGGACTTTTCTTGGTTGGTAGTCTTTTGATTGCTTCTTCTATTTTATCCATTGATATTGGTCTGTTTAAATTGTGTGTATCCTCCTGACTCAGTTTGTGCAAATCATATGACTTAAGAAATTTATCAATGTCTTCACTATTTTCTATTTTATTGGAATATAGGTTTTCAAAATAATTTCTAATTGTCTTCTTTATTTCTGTAGCATCTGTTGTTATATTGCCTTTTTGATCCCATATGTCAGTAATTTCAGTTCTCTCTTTCTTCGCTTAAATCCAAAACACTCCCACATGACACTCATCTTCTTCCATATAGACACTCATCATACCCTGTGGCTGGAGGTTTCTATGAGAGGCAAGGCCAAGAAAGTGTCCAAAATAAGCTCACTTGCCCCTCATTTGCCTAAAATCATGGTGGCCTGGGTACTCTTCCTTTGAACCAGGAGTGATCAAATATTCCTGCTGGTAAAGTGTTCCGCTTTTCCAATTTGAGGCCTACTAGCTGTCAGGTATAGATTCTTTATGTGATTTGGAGTCATGAGAAAACCCAAGCACCTATGGGATAGCCTCTGCAGGGATTTGAAGAACGCATTTGACCCAAAGGATCCCTATTCTCACTTGATGTAGGTCAGGAACCCAACCTAAGAAGGCAAAAAAAATTTATCCACAATGACTGCTCTTTTGGCCATTTTGGTTTGGAAGCACATGGGATTTTTATTTAGATCTATCAGGTGCTGAGAATTTAAGCCACAACCTCACACAAGGACAAGAGGCTGATTCAAGCACATCCCATTCCAAAGCAATTAAGCAAAGAGCCACAGGTGATGCCCATTCATTTCCATATGAAAACAGTTTTCTTAAGGCTTCACAAAGGGGTGGCCTGAGGTAAAGACCTTCTTGACATTCAGGGTAATCGAAACATAAGTAAGCAAAAGGCCCAAAGCAGGGTTTCTCCACTAAGACTTTCCTGGTCACACTGATATCTGAGTTTTCTGAGATTCTCCCATTCCCTTCAGCTATCAGTACATGGCCATGTGACAGAGCCTTGTGGTGGTACATATGTTGGACACAAAACCATGAGCCTATTCAGGAGAGTGGCCAGAATTCACGAAGAAACAGGAAGTTAGAAAGATAGTAGGTATTGCCCATCCATAGGCAAGCCACTCTCCATTCTTAAATTGGGCAGGATGAACGCTGGGACACTTTATATTAGACAGGACACAACCATTGATGCATTCGCTTTTCAAAGGTCTACAACCACGGATACAGTGGGATACACAAACAAAGAAACACTCGCCATGTCAAATGACTTATTAAAAACAGTCCACTCCAAACCAAACAAACTGCCTTTCCTACCTATTCTCATAACATGAGACAAAACCAAACTCACATGCACACCCACAAAGGCACCTCCTTTACCCAAGTAGGTCTGTGACTATCCAGAGTGTCCTCAGACTGATTGGCCATACTATGTTCCCACGAAATGGCGTGTCCTGTCTCAGATCTGGTCTTCATTACCAACTCTGTAAAGTTGTCAGGAGCCATCAGGGAGTCACTACCTGCTTTCTCAGGAAGGCCCCTCTTCAGAGCTTTCCTGGCATTTAACCATCCACAGATCAGTATTTACCAAGAAAGACTGACTCTGTCTTTGGTAAATCCAAACAAGTGAACCCAATGGGACTGGGACTGGGACTGGCTCTGGGTGCTTGGCTTCCTGGATCCCGAGTTCAGCAAATTGCATCAACAAAGAAGTGAGGTGGGTCAATTCCTTCAGGAACTGAATGAGGTCACTGCCTTGGTAACCACTTTGTTCTAACAGATGCTTCGAAGGTTCCCATGAGATGGAGGTTACCCCTACATCCTGTGACACATTCAGAAGTTAGAATTGTATATCGACCATAGGCACCCGGGAACTGCTCTCCACACAGGCTGTGGTGAGCCGTTTCTGTAGATTATGGTCGCCATTGCAAGATGGCGCTGGCTCCACTGTGGTCTGTAATAAACAACTCCTTGTTTGGGAGAGTTGGTGCATGGTTTCTCAGCACCCTGTGAGAAAGTTCCACGTGGCAGCTTCGCATTGGGGCTTGGGATGCTTTATTAAGGCTGGGAGGGGCATCCGACGGGGAATTAGAAGAAATATCAAGGGCCTGAATAAACTGCTGAAAGAAGATTCCTGAGTTGCGTCTTCCTTGCGGGCAAGGGGTCGCGACAAGTGGTGCTGAAAACCCGGGAACCAGAACTTTCAGCAGTCAGGGGTGGTGCACCAATTAGTCCCAGGTAAGTAGGACCCACGGTCAAAGCGGAGATCAGTCCTAGATAAGTAGGACCTGCTATCAGAGCGGAGATCAGTCCTAGGTAAGTGGGACCCGCGGTCAAAGCGGAGATTAGTCCCAGATTAATTGGGACCCGCGGTCAAAGCGGAGATTAGTCCTAGGTAATTAGGACCCGCTATCAAAGCGGCAGCTCCTCTGTAAAGCCAGAGAGAGCATTAAATCTTATTGCAGCTGCACTGTGTACTTTCGCTCTTACTTTCACTTTTGTTTGTTGTGTGTCTTTTGTTGTGTCATGGGTGCCGTATCTTCAAGTCCGCTTCTCCTGGCCCTAGATAACCTGTTACGTTCCAAGGGCCTAAAAGTGAAACGTAGTACTTTACAGAGATTTTTACAGAAGACAGATATTGTTGCCCCGTGGTTCGCATTTTCTGGCAGCCTCACTATACCTAGCTGGGATAAGTTAGGCACAGATCTTGACTTTGCTTCTGAGCAGGGCATATTAGAGGGTGGGGTGATAGCCCTTTGGAAGATGATCCGTAGTTGCCTCGCAGATGGCAGATGTCAGGAAGCACTTACTAAAGGACAAGAAGTTTTAGAGCAATTACATGAAGAAAGATCAGAAATGGCAGGCAGTGAGGTATTTCAGGAGGGTGGGAGTGTGCGAAGCGAGAAACAGGGGAGGAAACAATTATCTCCGGCAGGCAGTGACGTATTTCAGGAGGATGGCAGTGTGCGGAGCAAGAAACAGGGGAGGAGGCGATTGTCTCTGGCACGGAGTGAAATATTTCAGGAGGAAGGGAATGTGCAGAGCGAGAAACAGGGGAGGAGGCGATTGTCTCTGGCACGGAGTGAAATATTTCAGGAGGAAGGGAATGTGCAGAGCGAGAAACGGGGGAGGAAACGCTTGTATCCATATCTCAGTACACTGCGCACACTCCCATGCAAAAGTGGGTCAGAAGAGGAGGAGGATGAGAAGGAGGAGCTCGGGAGACTGTCTCGGCACCTAGGGAGTTTAACTATGGGAGAAGGGAACAAAAATAAACAGGAGCTCAAGAAAAATGATCCTCCGGACCCGCCGCCGTACGGTGAGGGTGTTTCGAGGAGAGCTTTCCATGCCCAAGCATGGAGGGCTGTTAACGCTGAGATGGGTCTTGCTTATCCAGTTTTCCAGGATGACAATAGGGGAAGATTCCATGAGCCTTTAGATTTCAAAATTGTGAAGACCCTGGCAGAGTCTGTGCGCACTTATGGGGTGGATGCCGCCTTCACATTAACTCAGGTGGAGAGTCTGTCTAGATACTGTATGACTCCCTCTGATTGGGCTAGCCTTGTTCGGGCTTGTGTTTCTCCAGGCAAATATTTGGACTGGAGAGCCTTTGTGCTAGAGGGCGCTGTAGAGCAGGCTGCCCAAAACTATGCGGCCGGACACCCCCATTGGGACAAGGAAATGCTTTTGGGACAAGGCAGATTTGCTAATCAACAAACAGGATACCCCCCTGAGGTATATGAACAGATCAATAACATTTGTATCCGTGCATGGAAATCACTCCCAAATAGAGGAGAAGTGTCTGGCAATTTAACAAAAATCATGCAAGGCCCCACAGAACCTTTCTCGGACTTTGTTGCTAGGATGGTGGATGCCGCAGGAAAAATCTTTGGTGACCCTGATAGAGCAATGCCCTTGATTAAACAACTTGTTTTTGAGCAATGCACCAAAGAATGTAAAGCAGCAATCGCTCCTTATAAAAACAAGGGCATAGAAGCTTGGATAAAAGTGTGTAGAGAGCTTGGAGGACCTTTAACTAATGCAGGTCTTGCAGCTGCTGTCCTTCGGATCGCAAAAGGGGGCGGTCCTGGTGCCGGAACATGGTTCCATTGTGGTCAATCCGGCCATTTCAAACGTGACTGTCCCAAAAAATGCAATTTTACTGGACCTCCTCGCGGTGGCCCTTCTAATAGCCCTCGTCAACCGGGGCTGTGTCCAAAATGCAAAAAGGGGAATCATTGGGCAAGAGAGTGTAGATCAGTGAGGGACATCCATGGACAGCCTATTTCAGCTGGGCCAAAAAACGGCCGAAGGGGCCCCCGACCCCAGGGCCCACGAATATATAGGGCAATGGAGAATGTCACACCCGAACCCGACACATGGCCTTCTCTGCGCCATCCCACGAGATGCGGAGAGCCACTACAGGTGCCGCGGGATTGGACCTCTGTTCCACCTCCAGACTCGTATTAACACCTAAGATGGGAATCCAATTGGTGGAAACTGAGTTCAAAGGGCCTTTACCCCCTGGCACTGTAGGTTTGTTAATTGGACGTGCATCCTCTATCCTACAAGGTCTTCATGTTTTCCCCGGAGTTATAAACCCTGATACTGTAGGGGCAGTAAAAGTTATGGTGGAAGCTCCAAGGGGCATTGTGTCTATCTCTCCAGGGGATCGGATTGCTCAATTGCTAATTTTGCCTAGTTTGCATAATCACTTCCCTGCTGACTCAAGGTCACGGACAGGAAATCAGATTGGTACCACCGGAGGAAATTGTGTCTATTTGTCACTGGATATGAGCAATTGCCCCACTTTGGAATTAAGCATAGAAGGTTAATCTATTGTGGGATTGCTGGACACAGGAGCAGATCGTAGTATCATAGCCCTTAAGGACTGGTCTAGGGGATGGACAGTGCAGGCTTCTGATCAATCCTTAAGAGGACTTGGATATGCCCAAGCCCCTCAAATCAGCTGTAGACATCTATCTTGGAAGGACTCGGAAGGACATGATGGTACCTTTCAGCCTTATGTACTTGATTTACCCATTTCTTTATGGGGCCGTGATCTGATGAAAGACATGGGGTTCACTCTTAGTAATGACTATTCCCCAGTGTCTCAACATATCATGCAAAATATGGGGTATAGGCCAGGTCTAGGACTAGGAAGGCACCTACAGGGATGTAAGCATCCTATGCAAGGTCATCAAAAGCTTAACAGGTTTGGTCTGGGTTTTTCCTAGGGGCCACTGGGGCTCAAATACCTATAACATGGCTCACCGAGGAGCCTGTTTGGGTGCCTCAGTGGCCTCTTCCCTCGCTTAAACTGGCAGCAGCCCATGATCTAGTCAAAGAACAACTTCATTTGGGTCACACCCAACCTTCTACTTCTCCATGGAATGCTCCCATATTTGTCATTAAGAAAAAATCAGGGAAGTGGCGCCTACTGCATGATCTACGAGCAGTTAATGCTCAGATGCAGCTTATGGGGCCCATTCAAAGAGGGCTGCCTCTGCTCTCCTCTGTTCCTCAAGGCTGGCATATAATTGTTATTGACATTAAAGACTGTTTCTTTTCCATTCCTTTGCATCCTAAAGATTCACAACGTTTTGCTTTCACCCTTCCCTCGTGTAATCACGAAGAACCAGATCAAAGGTTTGAGTGGGTGGTGTTGCCACAGGGGATGGCTAACAGTCCCACGAAGTGCCAGATGTATGTGGGGAAGGCACTCACACCTCTCAGACGTAAGTATTCCTTCACCAAGATCATTCACTATATGGATGATGTGTTATTGGCCGCAAAATTAGAACAGACAGTTTATGAGGCTTATAAAGAACTCGTGATGCTGTTGGCTCAACATGGACTGCACATCGCACCTGAAAAGGTTCAAACGGGGGATTCTATCAGGTTTTTGGGAGCAACAATTGGGTATGACAAATTAAAACCACAAAAAATTACCATCAGGACTCAAGATCTCCAAACTCTAAATGATTTTCAAAAATTGCTGGGAGATATTAATTGGATAAGAGGATATTTACATATTCCTAATATTGTGCTCCAGCCTTTGTATGCTACTCTTAAGGGTGATCCAGATCTTGCTTCCCCTCGTAGCCTCACTACTGAGGCTAGAGCGGCCCTTATAAAAGTAGAACAAGCTATACAGCATGCCACTCTATGCAGGCTCCAGAGTGATAAACCTTTCCAGTTATGTGTGTTTGCCACTATGCGGCAGCCTACTGGAGTGCTGTGGCAAGATGGGCCTTTACTATGGATCCACCCACATGTATCTCCAGGAAAATCCTTAGAATATTATCCTGATGCTGTTGCAGCATTGGCACTTAAAGGGATTCAACAAAGCATTCAATTTTTCGGCCAATCACCTTCTTCTCTTATCATACCCTACACTAAAGCTCAACTTAATGTTTTATGTGCTACTCTAGACAACTGGGCTATTCTGTGTTGCTCGTTTCAAGGGGGTATTGATAATCACTACCCTTCTCATCCATTACTCCATTTTGTTAAAGAACATCCCATCATTTTCCCTAAGGTAACTTCATCCAGTCCAATTCCGGGGGCTGTTAACATTTTTACTGATGGTTCCAAGTCTGGAATGGGAGCTTATGTAATTAATGACTCTCCCCCTATCCAGCATCAATTTGCTCCTGGAAATCCACAATGGGTAGAATTACAAATTGTTATTGAAGTTTTTAAACAGTGTTCTTTTCCTTTTAATCTTATTTCGGACTCCAGCTATGTGGTACAAGCACTAAAAGTCCTGGAGACCGTGGGAACTATTAGTGATGCCCACAATGTGTCTGTTTACTTTACTCAGCTTCAACAGCTTATCTCTAACCGCACTGCTTCTTTTTATCCAATGCACATCAGGGCTCACACCTCTCTTCCTGGTCCGTTATCCCAAGGTAATGCCTGTGCGGACTTAGCCACTAGAGGCCAATTGATATGCTTGGCTTCCTCCTTAGAGAGGGCTAAGTTGTTTCACCAAAACTTCCATGTTAATGCATTAATGCTGCGCAGGCGTTTTTCCATTTCAAGAGCGGATGCTCGGCAAATAGTATTGCAATGTCCCCATTGTGTCACATTTCTTCATCCCCCTAATTATGGAGTAAACCCACGGGGATTAAAGCCATTGATTGTTTGGCAAATGGATGTGACACATATACCTGACTTTGGTAACCTTAAGTATGTGCATGTTTCCATTGATACGTGCTCTGGAATTATCCATGCTTCTGCTTTATCGGGAGAAAAGGCACGTAATGTCATTACTCACTGTTTAGAGGCATGGGCAGCATGGAGTGCACCTGCATCCCTTAAGACTGATAATGGACCTGCTTTTACTGGCAGACAATTTACAGTTTTTTGTTCTACTATGGGAGTGCAACTTACTCATGGTTTGCCTTATAATCCTCAAGGATAAGGCATTGTTGAGCATGCTCATCGCACCTTAAAGGAAACTTTACCAAAACAAAAAGGGGGAATAGGAGCTGAACACACTCCTAAAGAACGCCTGTCCTTAGCTCTCTTTACCATTAATTTTTTGAATTTGGATATTCATGGTCGCTCTGCGGCCGATAGACATGTGTCCCCTCAGCCCTCTGTGATTGGCTATATTAAGTGGAAGGATGTTCTTACGGGCCAATGGAACGGCCCTGACCCCGTGCTGACATGGGCACGAGAATCTGTATGTGTTTTTCCCCAGGATCGTACGGAACCATTGTGGGTCCCTGAATGCTTGACAAGAAGAGTCTCGACATCAACTGACCAGCAACAAGAGATACCACAACAATTCTGTGATGAGGATCTTCATTCTACTAAGTGCTCTGGCTCTGGTGCTGGTGCCGATGGCACAGGCGAAACCAATGCGGTGGTGGGCAGTGGCACGGGCATGGCCAATGCCGATGCCAGTTCATGGTAATTCTAGTGTCCTCCCCACTCTTTTTTCTACCTCATGTGAGATGTCTGCTCCCTGTGGCTCTCCTAGAGGGGACATGGAGAGAATTTTTAATCAATCTCAAGTTAATCTCACAGGAGTTTTTTGTTTCAGCCTTAGAAACGCTAATTGCATTAGCCTTAAGACCAAAAATTTGACTAACTGGGAGGACCCATTGTGGTCCAATCAGGTCTCAGGAAGCATTATCAGTGCTGTATTGAGCAAGGTAGCTTCGGGGAATCAATCAG
The DNA here is from genome assembly GCF_048772815.1 of Callospermophilus lateralis. Taxonomy (NCBI): domain Eukaryota; kingdom Metazoa; phylum Chordata; class Mammalia; order Rodentia; family Sciuridae; genus Callospermophilus; species Callospermophilus lateralis. Next base: position 99,587 of record NW_027513296.1, on the reverse strand, counting down.
GCTCAGAGACCCCTGCAAACAACAGCTCTGCTCTTAACATAACTACCTTGGCTATTATCTCCAAGGTACTAATCCCAGTGCCTCCTTTTTCTAGTAGTATTTATAATGCCACTCATTTCAAGGCCTCTCCTTACTGTTCCCCTAATCTTGGTTTCCCCCCAATATTTACGCCTTGTCAGGATCATTCTTGGGAGAAACATCAAGTTGCTAAAGGTTTCTCCCTTTCCCCCTCTCTTGATAGGTATGTTTATAACTTTAACAATAGTGCCAGCTCCTCTACAGGAGTAGGTTGGTCCTGGTTTTAATGGCTGATTTCCAATGAAAAGGGGGCTTCAGCCGATATTTCTGCACTGGCTCAGTTGGTAGGAGCCAAAAGTTGGCTGGCTAATATTTCTGGTACTGTTAGGGAAAGTGAACAAGGTAATAGACTTACATCTGTTTCATTCAACTCTCTGTTGTATAATGCCACATTGCCTCCTGCAATGGTCTTTGTCCAATCCCCCTTCTTATTCCTTTTGGCTAAGGCCACCTCATTGGGGATGCTGGATTGTTCTCATACTACCTGTCTCTTATCTGAGTGTTGGAATGGTTCCTGGACTGTAGCAGTGTTTATGAAGATTCCAACTTTTGTCCCAATCCCGGTCACTGCAGATCCTGATAAATTCCCTATTGTTGAGCTACTTAGAGTCCGCAGAGATTTTGGAATAACAGCGGCTATAGTGACAGCCGTGGCGGTATCTGCTGCTGCAGCGGTTACGGCTGGAGTGGCTATGGCCAATCAAGTACAAACTGCTGCCACTATTAATCAAGTTGTCCAACAAACTTCCACCATACTTGAATCCCAAAATACAATTAATCAACATATTTTGTCAGGGATTTTAGCTGCCAACCAAAGAATAGATTTACTCTAAGCTCAGGTAGAAGAATTGGCTGACTTAGTGCTTTTGGGTTGTGTTGACCAACGTGCACATTTATGCATAACCTCTGTCAGATTTAATGATTCCAGGAATGCTTCCCGCACCATTGGCGAATATTTGGCTGGAAATTGGTCCATGGAAGCGGAAGACATGATCCAGTCTTAACTAACCCAGATAGCTGTCTTGAATAGCACCCGTGTTGATCCCGTGACTTTGGGTCAATTCACCGATTGGATATCTTCTGCCTTTTCCTTTTTTAAAGAGTGGGTGGGGGTAGGCATTTTTGGTGCAATGTGTTGCTTCGGTATGTTTCTCTGTTTGTGGTTTCTCTGTCGCCTCAAGGCCCGCAATGCTCACGATAAGGCTATGATCATCCAAGCTCTTGCAGCTTTAGAAAATGGCAATTCACCTCAAGTTTGGCTTGCGCATCTTAAACAGTAAATCTTTGACATGGCCATTGCACCCCAAGTTATTATAACATTGCACTGGGATCGGCATGTCTTTCCTCGTTATTCTCTTAGTGTTGGAAAGCCCTTGCAATCTGCCGGTCTTGCTGCCATTGCACGCAGGTGTGTTTCCACACTAATGCTTCTCTATCGCCTTAAAGTCCGTGCCTTTCTTTCGGGGTGCTGTCAACTCGTTTGTCGTTGTGTACAGCCACAGTTCAGCCTTAGCTGTCCCCCTTCGTCCACCTTCTTCACGATACAGGATGCGAGGCAAGGCACTGCACTTGAGTGATCCTTGAAGTGGACCTCAAGGAGAGCATGTCCTATTGCATGCGGGTTTGATGTCCACGCCCCGCCCCACGAAAAAAGGCGTCGGCTGATATGGCTTCAGATCTGGGGAAGGGCCCTCCTTAGGACTGAGCCATACTATGCAGCCACTTCTGCACAGTGGGATAGGACCTCTACTCTCGCCTGTATTGTTTTCAGAAAACAGAAGGGGGGAACTGTGGTGAGCCGTTTCTGCAGATTATGGTCGCCATTGCAAGATGGCGCTGGCTCCACTGTGGTCTGTAATAAACAACTCCTTGTTTGGGAGAGTTGGTGCATGGTTTCTCAGCACCCTGTGAGAAAGATCCACGTGGCAGCTTCACATTGGGGGTTGGGATGCTTTATTAAGGCTGGGAGGGGCATCCGACGGGGAATTAGAAGAAATATCAAGGGCCTGAATAAACTGCTGAAAGAAGATTCCTGAGTTGCGTCTTCCTTGCGGGCAAGGGGTCGCGACAACAGGCCTTGTTTGGTCCATCTTCTCTACAATAAGAAGAGAGAGACTGATTCAGACACATCAATTCATCCTGACCTGGTTGTTTGCTGTGGAAGATGACTATTGCTCTCTCAGGTCCTACATAGCTGCCTACATCTTCTCTAAGGATCATTTCTTCATGGATCGTTGAGTTTCTCAGCCGGTGAAAGATCAGCTACATTACTATATTGTAAGACGAACTCTGTCCCTGCTCTTCTGTAAGTTATATTAAGGGAAGAGTGTATGGTTAGGTTCAATAATAGCATCGATTTTGGTTAGGAATCATTCTGCGGGATGAATAATGGTATTGGCAACCTGCGATATTTACAAGAGTATATAGGTGAAATATAAGTATGAAAGCAGAAATTTGGTAAGATTTGAAGGCCAGAAGGGCATTGGGCCCTTGAGTGGGATACTTAGCTTTGAATTATGTCCTGCACAGTTGTCTCAGATAAACCAATATACAATACCATAGGACCTTGTAACTTGGATGATTGAATGTTGAACAGAACATCCAGTCAAAAAGCAATAGTCGATAGGATTTGGAAGGTATTCGGTAGGCTAAGAAGAAGAGTGAGTATAGGATTTGGACCAAAAGTTCTTAACAATAGGGTTTCGGGTAGAAAGTGAAGGTGAATGTCAGCACATGTGAAGAGTCAGTCGCAATGATGAACTGGGGAAAACATGTATGAAAGCACATATCAATAAAGACATTAGGAAATCAAGTAAAGTATAAAGTGAGTGATAGGATTACACATTTTCAACAGGCTGGAGCTTGAATTTATAATCTTAAGAGGAAACAAATATGTAGTCACAAATAGAATTGACATTTGAGAACATTAGGCAACATGGACATGGATGATTTTAGTAATCCATGTTCACTTCCCATTTTTGCTTTGATACAATTGTACATGTGACCTTTGCTTTTTGTGTCCAGAATATTTCTGTGATAAAATGTATATGCAGATCTGGTGACATGAGTATTTCTTCCACCATTTCAGGGAGCAATATTTTGAAGACGTATAAATTAGTATGGGGTTACAAATAGGCGCAACCTGTGTCTATGAATATAGAGATAATGCAAGAATACACCATTCTGTGAATAAACAATATAACTGGATCCACTTTAAATAATGGATTGAATAGATATCTGAAAATATATCAGAAATGTTATTTTGATATACAATCATTCATTCCAACCAGTTATATATCTAATGGTCATCTTAGGGTTATGGTTTATCATGAAGGGTGTGTGAGATTTGTTTCAAAATGATTATGGAAATCGATTATAATGTATTTGGAAAGAAGTCTCATTAAAAGACCAGTCAAGAAACATAGAGAAATACATGTGTTCTGGAGAAGAAAGTGATTAAAAGTGAAACAAATGCCTATAATTTTGCTAACTAGTGGATGAAATATGTATCCTATGATGTGCAAAAACTGAAAAATAGTAAGGTACCACTGTTGAATAAAAATGAACATCAAAAGATGCATCATGTCCCATAGGAATCTACTTGCATTGATGTTAAACTGGGTCAGTAACTGTAGAAATATTAGGATTTGTATGTACCTTTCACTGAAGTTAGTTTTCAGTACTAGGAAACAAATATATATTTCAGGTGAATGAATATTTCTGAGAATAATGTTGTGAAAAGTTGATTATTAATCCACATACATGAACATGAATGAATTTAGGGAGTGTATATAAGACACATACATTTCATATTATGAAAATTCTGGAGAGTGTGTGTGTGTGTATATATATATATATATATATATATATATATATATATATATACACACACACACACAAACACACACACACACACACACACACACACACACACACACAAACAACCACAGACAATAAACATACCAATTCATATGCCAAACAAAATTCACCATGAAATATATATCATCCACAGATCCAAAAACATTCATTTCACTGAACATGGATTTATGTATAATGTTGTTCTACTAGGAAGCTCACCTATAGCTTGAAATTTCAGTTCCAACAGCTTTTAGGAGGAGTAATCTCTTCTCACAATTTGTAACTGCCAAGTCAGGCACCTCACAAAAATTTACTTGTGATACCACGTAGGATTCTATATGTGCATATAAAAATACATGTGCTGAATAGGCTACAGAGAAAGGGAGACAGGAATACACATATTTTTTAACTTTAAAAACACATGGAGAACTATTTCAATTAAAAATTGACTAGATTAATAACACCTACCATTTATCTTGCAAAAGGCAAGTCCAATATACACCATGTCTCCTCTGAACTGCTTGTATTTAAATTTTGTTTCGGTTATTTTTCTCCATCATATTAGTATTAGTTGTTAGAGTCTCATAGAGTATGGGTTATTGTGAGGGATATAGTATTTTGAATGGAAAATTGAAAAATGAATCCAATGAGTATGCATATATATGGTATACAATAATCTTCCCACTCTCATCCAGAACAATGCCTTGACATTACCTTCGCCCCAAGTAAGACACAATTAGAGGAGTAGAGTTAAAATATCTGTGAATACATATCTGGGATAGAAAATGCTCAGGAGTTCACAAACATGGATGTGGTAGAGGAGTTTCCAAAAGTAAAGGACAGGGTTGATCTCCCAACCTGATCTTTCAATAAAATTGGGAGTCATCTTGCCACACAGCCATGAGAAGATAATTTTTTCTTTACTATAAATTAGTGCAAATTCCAAACCTACTTGGAATTCCTGCCCATGCCTTGAACTCACCCATATCTGGCTTTCTCACCAGATTGCAGCCCTCTCTGAAACTTTAGTGACACCTCATAAATATTTTCCTTCCCTGGGCAAAGACCCTCTCTAGGCTCTAATGGTCCTCATAATTTTTGATGCTGGGGCCAGCAAATAAAAAATGTAACCTATAATTAGTGTGATGCTTGTCAAAGTTCTGTTTTCTGTAACTCCCCTTTTGTGTAACATTCTGGGGTAGAAAGCTGGGCTGTAGGAAATGTGGGGATGCTGTCTTGTTTCCGCTGTTTGAGAGGGAGAGGCAGCCCACCCGGATGAAATAATAAGCTTGCTTTAATTTGATTTTAATTGGAGTCAGTGGTCTTTTCTTGCATCCTGGTCTAATATTTTAGAGTTCCCCAGTGAGATGACCCGACCAGATCACAAGACCAGACTCCTGGAAATTCTGAAGCTGGCCTTTCCTCCAAGGCTCCGGGCTGGAGAGCCAAGTTCAAAGGCCTTGGAGTGAGCCTTCAGTCCGGGGAGCACTGCAGTGAACCATCGCACTATAACTATTAGCAAGCACCTGGTGGAGGAGGCCTCCATAGGTAAGTGGTATCTTTATAACATTTGATATCCGGTAAAGGGACATCTCTTCTGATGACAGAGAGGTGGCATGGGGAGGCTCACATATACTACTGTCCGGGACAGTAACAAGAATCATTCTGTCCTCTGTTCTGTTCTGTAGGGAATTCCTCTGAAAGGGTAGAGAGGTGCCAACGGGCACGCAGGAGCTCCTTCCCCGGAGCTTTAGCAAGACGTTGTATTGCTCCTCTGTTTTTCTGTTTCTTCACCGGTTTTCTGTTTCTTTGTGTTTTTTTCTGTGTTCTGTATGTTTTTGGTTTGTTAGTTTTTGTGCGTTTTGTTGTGTGATTTCTTTGGTAAAAACATAATGATATTGGACGTGAAAATGGGTAATAAAGCAAGTAAGCCTGACACCCCTTTGGACTGTGTTTTAAGGAACTGTGATGAACTTTCCCCCCTTTGTCAAGCAGGATGAGAGAAGCCCCTAGCTGGTTGCCTGGAGCACACCCACTGCAGAGGGCAATGCCTGCTGGTGACCTAAGAACTGAGTATCTCTTAGGTGAAAAAGTGAAACTCCTTTAAAACCTCTTGTCCCTCCAGATCAAGAGAGTCACAACCTTTCGGCAGAATCCCCTGTGTTTCTCCTTTGTTAGCAAAGCAGTAAACCTCCCTTTTTCTTTTTCTCAAACGCTGTCCTCATTATTAAATTGGTATTAATTGGCTTCAACATCAGGAACCAAAATTTAAGTTACAAATTTTGATACCCTCCCCCGGACCCTGGGACTTTTTGAGAGCTGACTACTGAAATATTAGGAGACGGAGCGTGCTCGGGGTGGAACTGAACCAGAGGAGCTAATCCTGTAAGTAAAAGGAGGGCCTGAAGGACTCCCAGCAGCTGCCAAAGCCCTGTTGCTTCAGAGAATTCCCTCCTTCCGTCCCTGCACTGTAAGAATTATGCCACCTCTGTCTTATTAAAAAAGAGAATAAGAAAAAGGGGACACTGAATGCAGTAAAGTCACCATGGAGACCCTTGATTTCACATTTCAGGTTGCTCCTCTTTGAAAACATCTGTTCCCCTTGTGGGGACATCTATCGTGCTACAGGTGTAGGAGATTTTTCTCTTATCTGTTATGTTTTAAAGGCTTCTGTCTGTCAGCCATAGTCTGGAGCTCCTTTCTGTCTGTCTTGTGTCTTTGTTTCTGGCCCTTAAAGACATGTGCAATAATGTGTTCATATTATAAATTGTTTCTTGGGAATGATCTTAGCTCAATGTGTGTCTAAATGATGACGTTTTATTGTAACAATCTGGTATCTGAATGGGTTTTTGAAGCATTGTACAATCTTGCAGTTAAAAGTCTGGTTCATATAATTGTTTAGTTTATGATTTTAGATAATTCATGCAAGAGAACTTAAATACTTAGCATGGAAAACTAAAGAACTCTATTTCCAAGTTGGCAAGTAACTTCCCAAACATTCAGTCTTATTTTTCACCAGTTTTGAATTGGGTAGACTGGGAAAATATCACAGTGTGTACCAGTGCATTAATTTGGAAAAGGATAGTAAATCATAGTATGGTATCTGTTGACAGAACAAGATGTAAAGATATAAAATTTTGTGAATTGTAACTTAAAATTGTACCATAATTTTCAACATCCAAACCTGAAAATTATGGTTAAAATGCCTTAGGCCTGAGGTGTCTGCTCAGAATAGCAGTTTTTCCCTGCTCCTTCCAGACCTCAGCCAGGCCTTATGTTGAAATGCAAATGAAAGAAGCCTACTAGCTCAGTAGGAGACTGATCTGAGGCCTAAGGTGGGGGGGAGAAAAAATTACATTGTATGGTATTTACTAATAACTGCCCAGTCACTTTTTCTAGGACTCTTATTTTTTTCCTTAGATTCTGTATTGTTTTTAACTCATGATTTTGATCCTACAGACCTAGGTTAATGTTTTTCTGATCAGTTCTATCTTTGACCAACAGTGGAGTTTTTGAAACATTGCAATGGAGATTTCACCTGCGAAAAGCTACAAGGCCTTTACTATAATTATGTGTGCACACTCTTGTTATGTGTTGTATGTGTATATATATACATATGTTCGTATATCATGTATATTATATACAAATTAACATACATAAGGAGCGCTCATAAAAAAAGGAGCACTCACAAAAACAAATTTAAAAAGCGGATCCAAAGATCTTTAATTTACGTGATTTAAATGGTTCACTTTAAATTGGATAAACAGATAAAAATAAATGTCTTTAAATTTAAGCTTACATGTTTTTCTAGGTGTTCAAAAATCTAATAAAATATTAATGTCGACAAAAGGTCTAATATGCCTTGGTTCTAGGACTTTTCCTTCAACAAAAAAATGGTCTACACTGTTCAATACTTTTGTCTAATATTTTGATAAATAAATAAATTAAATTTGATATTTGATTACTCATTCATGAGTATTCTTGTTAGATATGTTATTGATTTACTAAGGTCTGTATAAATTTGTTCTAAAGTCTGTATAAGATTGTAAAAATCAGTCATGTGTAAAAGACACAAAAATTTCTTAAAACATACGTTTACCAATAACATTGTGTTTATTAAGTTTTATTTTTCTAGAGCAAGCAACCATAAATATTAAACAACTTATTAAATACGATCTGTTATTTTAGAGCACTGTACTGCCATTTCTTTAAAAGCTAAACTTGGTTAATGTAGAAACATCAATGCAATTGTGATGCTATTAATGTGCTCATATCTTCCAGGAATACAAGTCTCTAAGGTAGAAACTTTAAAAGAGCATTATGTGAAGCTGGTGTTCTGAAGTTGTATGGTAAAAAAAAATATATTGGGCATTTATTTACCTTTTATCAATAAGATATGTAAACTTTTATGTTACTTTTTACATTGGGGAACAATTTGAATGTATTTTTATGTTAATGAGAGCCTTAGCTATGAAAAGGATAAAACTTTCAGCGTTTATTTTATTCATGTTTTAAATGTTATATTATATGGTGTTAACTAATGTTCATGTGACCTCAAACAATTAATGTTAACTTTTTAAACTGATATTTAAAAACAAAGATCATCTTTAGAACTAAAACACTTAAGATTTATAAAGAGCCTTGCCTTACTTGAGATAAGGCTCTGTGTCCCAACTTACTACATGTGAGAATGACTACGAAAGCAGTGGGTCAGATGTTATTTCATTTAAAGTTACATTCAAAAGTTCTTTTTTTTCATATCAAGATTATTAGGATCTCAAACAAGAAATATAATAAATAACTCAGCCTAAAAATTCAGGGTAGCTATTACACGAACTAAGTATATTTACTCTGGTTAATTTTATTTTGTAATTTCCTTATAAGTGATCTAAAGATTCCCTGTTAGTGTTTTACAGAAGTGTTGCTTTAAGAACACAACATGGGTTAATTAAAGATAACAAGTCATCACCAAAAGACAGACAGAAAAATACAGATCCCAATTAATAAAAAGATAAATAATTTTAAATTATAGACATTAAAGCCCAGTACTCTTAATATAAGGCTGCTAAAATTATTTGCTGGATGTTTAAAATTTGGATTTAAAATTAAAGTTAAATGAAAAGGGCCAAGAAAACCAATATTTGATTCTTGCCCTCTGAGTCAGTCTGTATCCAGGGAACAGGGGACTTCCCTAAAGAGCTTTGCAACTCTGAGCCACTGGAGAACAGAAAGCCAATCAGTGCATTTTCTATGAAGAAGACAGTCATCAGAGAAGGGAGACATCCCTGATGCTTCCGAGGGAAGCCACAGGGTCAAGCAAGACCTGGACACACCTAGCGAAAATGGCACTAGCAGAACTGAGAAGCTGCTCTCAAGTTTCCCCAGGAATGACTCCCGTAAAAGCTCAGCTGACTGTTCATAATAGATAGAAACAAAAGTCAGTTTGACTGCTTCATCTTAAACATTTAGGAAAGACAGTTAAACGCAAAATACAGCCATTCCTGGGCATTTTAAATAATAACAGTAATAATAATATTTTAAGGTATACACTTTATGTTAGCCTCCCAAAATAAATAAGACTGGAGGCTACAAAGAAGGGTTCTCAGAGAGGAATGCCTGATAACTATAAAAAGAGACTATCAAGAGGAGCTGCCAGAGGCAGAAGTTTTTAGTTTAAGGCCTACAGATATTCCTAACCTACACAGGTAATATTGGAGTTTGCTAGTACAATTATCCAGCCTTGAGTAACAGAATTAAGGGTTTCTCTATTAGACACAGAGGTCATACTAGTAAAAGAATTTTGCAGGATCAGATGGTATTAAATTATAACACTGTATTTTATGGGGAGGGACAACTGTAACCCTAAATGTTAAATATTAAGTTGACAGTCCTGATAACTGGAGATATTTAAGACTGGTGAGGGAACTTCTATACAGTGACATGTTCCAGCTGCTGCAACATTTATTCAGTACTCATGTATTTTGTTTCTCTCATAGAAGAACCCATCCCCAGATGACTTTACAACCTGTACTTCCCCAACCAGACTTCAAACCGAACTGACTTCGAAAAGGCAACTCATGTCTCTCAGACCGTACCCCCTCACGTCACCCTCTCTCAGCTCAGAAGAAGTCAAAATGAGTGACGCCTCGCTTCTTACTACAATGGAGCCAAAAATAAATAGACTATCAATATAAGTAATTAATTAAGTCAGTAAAATCAGAGAGACCGGTTTTGGGTGAGTTCAAAAAATGGGGAGACTGTTACCTGAGGAATTAAATTTCCCTCAGTGCTCGTCCCCTACCCAATCAAAGATTTGAAAGGGACACATTAGAAAATGGGGGAATGATAGACCCAACCTGACATTTTATTTAAATTGGAGCCATCTTGACACAAAGCCATGAAAAGATAATTTTGGCTTAACTATAAATTACAGCAAATTCTGAACCTGCTTTGAATGCCTGCCCATGCCTTGAACTCACCCATGCATGGCTCTCTGACCAGATAACAGCCCTCTCTGAAACTTTATTTACACCTCATAAATATTGGCCTTCCCTGGCCAGACGACACTCTCTGAGGCTCTAATGGTTCTCATAAATTCTGATGTTGGGGCCAGCAAAAAAAAAATGTAAACTATCATTAGTGTGATGCTTGTCAGAGTTCTGTTATCTGTAACCACCCTTTTCTGTAACATTCTGCGCTATAAAGCCATTCTGTAGGAAAGGTGGGGTTGCTCTCTTGTTCCCGCGGTTTTGGGAGGGAGACACAGCCCGGGTGGTGATAATAATAAGTTTGCTTTAATTTGATTTTAATTGGAGTCAGTGGTCTTTTCTTGTGTCCTGGTCTAAAAGGTAAACACTCCACCAACATGGAGCTCTGCCTGCCTAAAGACTACTTGAGAAACTGCCTCTGAGGATGGGCACTTGACATATATGTTGTTGTCAGGAGCTTTAGCTTCCATTCTAAGGAGACCATTAAAGCTGAGTCTGCATCTATGTGACCTGGAGGACATTGTTTCTTATTTTCCAAATAACATGAGGCAGCAGTGCTGACTTCTCTCTTTGTAGGTAAACTGTGGCCACTGAAAGCTAAGTGTCTCTGCATGTGGACTGTGAAGCCATTTGGTCATCCTCCACTTTTCATGGTGTTTCTTGCTGCTGCACTGGGAGTTTGGTATTTGCTTCACGAAATACAAGGAGTTCAACTGGGACACAGTGCTGGAGGGAGTCCTGTCACGTGTGGTGGGTCAGGGTCTGCAGGAGAATGCACCAACCAGGCTTCTATTCCACATAGCTTGTCCCCTTAACCATAGCAACCTGATTCTGAAAATTGCCCTGAAACATCTCCATATAACAAGATGCCTTTTATGGAGAGGATTCAGACATATACGTGATTCCTGTCTGCACCATGTCAGCCACAAGCCATTTGGAAGTCAATGACAGATCCACATGGCTTGACAAGAGATGCTTTATCACACACCTGCACATCACAGCTCTGGGCCCACTACTCAGCAGCCTCCAACATACTGGTATCTGTGTTATACACCGTTTTCATGAAACCCAGTCAATCAAGGCACTGTCTGGTACCCTAATGATCAGCAACAGGACATCCAAAGATTCTCCAGGGCCACCTGGTCATGGGAATTTCAAAAATTTCATGGTATTTATCTAGCCATTTTTCAAGGATGAATTTGGGGAAACTGTGGGTTTAAATTCATTCAGGAACCATTAAATTTTGAAGAAGCACATTTCAAGGAAAGCTCTGGTGAACTCTCAGAGGCAAGGCTTCCCAAAGAGTGGCCCAAAGGACACATGAAGCCAGGCCCATTGAGGTCTCCAATGTAAGGTCCATGTATGTTTTGACTCTCAACTATGGCGGCCAATCTTTCAGAATAAAGTCATGTGATATCCAGGCTGAGTTTGACAGTACTCTTTGGAAAGCCACCCTTTTCTATATCTCAGTTTTCAAGGGTGAATCTCATGCATGGCCACCTAAAATCCCAACACAATTCATGGCAATACTTCTCTGAGGTCAGTTCCATTACTCAGTCTCTATGGGAAATCACACCATAGTTCAAGCTCAGGTGGACCCAGGCATCTTTACCAACCACCACACAGCTGACCACAATTAAAACCAAAACACTCCCACATGGCCCTCATCTTCTTCCACATATACACTCATCATAACCTCTGGCTGGAGGTTTCCATGAGGGGCGCAGCCCAAGACACTGTCCAAAATAAGCACACTTGTGCCTCATTTGCCTAAAGTCAGCTTGGCCTGGACACCCTTCCTGTGAACAAAGAGTGATCAATTAGTCCTGCTCTATAACTGCTCCGCTTCTCCAATTTGAGGCCTACTGACTGTCTGGTATACATTCTTCATGAGAATTTGTGTCATGAGAAAACTCAAGCACCTATCGGCTAGCCTCTAGAGGGCTTTGAAGAACTCATTTGACCCAAAGAATTCCTATTTTCACTTGATGGAGGTCAGGAAGGTTACAAAAGATGGTGAGACACTTCATCCACAAAGACTGCTCTTTTGGCCATTTTGGTAATGAATGCACACTTGGAAACTTTCTTTAGATGCATCAGATGCTGACAATCTAAGCCACTGCCTCACAAAGGGCCAAGAGGCTGATTCAGCCATATCCCTTTCCAAAGCAATTAAGCAAAGAGCCACAGGTGATGCCCATTCATTTCCGTTTGTAAACTGTTTTCTTCAGGCTTCACAAAGGGGTGGCCTGAGGCAAAGACCTTCCTGACATTCAGGACAACAGAACAATAGGTAAGCAAAAAGCCCAAAGCAGTGTTTCTCCACTGAGACTTTACTGGTCACACAGAATTCTGAGTTTTTGAGATGCTCCCATTCCCTTCAGCTATTAAGTACATGCCCATGTCAGAGAGCTTGGAGGTGGTGCATATCTTGGAAACAAAACCATGAGGCTATTCTGGAGAGTGGCCCGTATTCAAGAAGAAGAGAGAAACTTAGGAAGGTAGTAGGTGTTGCCCATCCATAAGGCAAGCCACTCTCCATTCTTAAATTGGGCAGGATGAATGCTGGGAAGCTTTCTACCAGACAGGACACAACCATTGATGCATTCTCTTTTCAAATGTCTATAACCATGTATACAGTGGGATACACAGACATAGAAACACTCATGTTGTCAAACAAATTTCTAGAAACATTCCACTCCAAACAAACAAACCGACTTATTCTCAGAACATGAGACTAAACAACAAACTCATAGGGACACCCACAACAGCACCTCCTTCCCCCAAGTATGTCTGTGACTATCCTCAGTGTCCTCTGACTGGTGGGCCATACTATGTTCCCCGAAGTGGCCTGTTCTGTCTCAGATCTGGTCTTCTTTGCCAACTCTTTGAAGTTGTCAGGAGCCATGGTTGAGCCACTACCTGCTTTCTCAGAAAAGGCTTCTATTCAGACCTCTCCTGGCATTTGGCCATCATCACTTAAGTAGGTACCAAGAAAGACTGACTCTGTCCTTGATAAATCCAAACAATTGAGACCACAGGGACTGGGACTGGGACTTCTCTGGGTGCCTGGCAGTCAATCACCAAGGAAGTGTGGTAGGTGACTTCCTTCAGGAAATGAATGAGGTCACTGCCTTGGCAACCACTTTGTACTAACAGTTGCTTCCAAGGGTCCCATGAGATGGAGTCTGCCCCTACTTCCTGTGACACTTACACAAGTTAGAATGGTTTACCAACCACAGGCACCCAGGAACAGCTCTCCACACAGGCCTGGGCCTGGTTTGGTCCATTTAATCTACATTAAGAAGAGAGAGGCTGATTCAGTCACATTCCTTCATCCTGACCAGGTTGTTTGACATGGAAGTTGACTTTTGCTCTCTCACATGCTTCATAGGTGCCTACATCTTCTTCAGGGATGATTTCTGCATGGAACTTTGAGGTTCTCAGCAGGTGGAAGATCGCCTACATTCCTGTATTGTAAGATCAACAATTTCCCTGTTCTTTTGTAAAGTTAGATTGAGGGAAGAGTGTATGGTTAAGGTTAATAACAGGTTCGATTTCGATTAGGAATCATTTTGCAGAATAAATAATGGTATTGGAAACCTGTGATATTTACATGAATATGCGGTGAAATATAAGTATGAAAACAGAAATCTAGGTAAGATTTGAAGTTCATAAGGGCGTTGGGTGGCATGGACCCCATCCTTTGAAGCAGGAATGATCAAATAGCCCTGCTGCTAATACTGCTCTTCTTCTCCAATTTGAGGCCTACTGACTGTCAGGTATATATTCTTACTGTGATTTGGAGTCATGAGAAAACCCAAGCACCTATGGGCTAGCCTCTTCAGGTCTTTGAAGAACTCATTTGACTCAAAGGATTGCTATTCTCACTTGAAGGTAGTCAGGAACTGAAAAGGTCATCGAACGTTGGAGGAAAAGACCAACAAGAAACTGTCTCATGCCAAAAGAAATGGTTTATTGGGGGTCCAGCATCTGGGGCTCAGAGCTCACTCCAGAGGAGGAAAGAAAAAAGATCCCCGAGAACAACTTGAGCAGAGTTTATATACATTCTTTAGAGAGGGCAGGGACTTTACATACATCATAGCCTCCTTTAGGAAATCATCATACGCCGCAGGAAAATCAAATAGCAACTCTAAAACAAGATTAGCACATCCATTGGCGGGAACAGGTCGGGCAGGGGGTGATTTTTTAGCCCTGAGAAGGGGTAGACATTTAAACTGGTTGGTTGAAGCCCTGAGATGTATTCGTGCTGAGCTGCAGGGTTTCTGGGAAGGGGTTGTTTAGCTACTAGGTGGTCAGGGAAGATTTCAACACACATCTAATGGGCAGTTCTGGGAATTGTCTTAACTGCCACAGGAATTTCAGGTTCTGAGTGCAGCTTGGAAACTTTACAAAACCTGGTTCTTTACGTTTCAATTTAAATTTCTTTTATTCTTTCATTTTCCACTCTTTTTTCTGACTACTTTTAATCTTAAAAGTAATGAATCATAATTATTGCGGGTTCTCAGATTCTATTTCTGCCAGTGGATAGTATTTTTATCTGATTACCATGAGTTTTTTCCTGCCCAATCTGAACCTGGAGAAAGGAAACTATGCAGTTTAGCAAACAAGGTCCCACATTTAGTAACACCATAAGGATGATCAGGGGTCCAGCTAAGTCTGATAAAAGTTTAGTTAACCAAGAGGACTGGGTAAACCATGACTCAAAACACCCTTGTTGAATCTCCCTTTCTCTCTGGTGCTCTTCAAGGCATTTTCTCAATTTACTCATGGATTCTTTAAAACTCCACTATGGTCAGCATAAAAACAGCATTCTTCTCTCAGTGAAGCACAGATGCCCTCCTCCCTCATGAAGAGGAGGTCTAATCCTTGCCTTTTCTGTAAAACAACCTCAGAGAGAGAGGTTAAGGATTCCTGCAAAACTGTGATGGAGGTCTCTAACGTTTTCAAGTCTTGATCTATTGCTGTTTCTAATCGGGCCATTTGTTGTGACCCACGGATCATAGCAGCTGTTCCCGTACCCACTCCTGCAGTAACTCCTATCCCCAGTAGGATGGCTAGAGTAAGAGACACTGGCTCCCGGTGAAATCAGGTTGTTAGTCCCCCTAGTAGACGTTCAAATTATTCTGCATCATCATAGAGCACCCTGGGGAGTATCTGCACCATTACACAATAATTTACAGAGCTATCTAATACCTGGGCTGAAATGCAAGGAGTTCTGATTGTGTGGAGTTCAGTACCATAATGGTTCCTTTAATTAGTTCCCAGGGGGAGGAGTCAGCTGTATTCTGGACTGGGAAAGTAGGCAAAGACCGAAACCAGGAAGTATGAGATGGTAGAGGGGTTCTGGTAGATCTAGGCATGGGAGGTTTAGGAGGTTTAATTCCTGGCTTGAGGGGATTGGGCCCTATTGCTGTGGGCTTTTCTTCCTTTTTAAGCTGGATGGTGAACCAGAGAGCAAAGTCATAACCAGGGCCATAAATATAAAATCGCATTCCCCTAGTATTTCCCATAGGCCATGTTGTTCTGAGGTATCCCCTTCCTTTGGAAGTGAAAGTTATTTGAGGGGGTAACATAGACTATTCTTTCCACAGTGAGTTTTTGACACCGCTTGGCTAGCGGCACATTTCTTGGGATCAATCCAGGTGTCATTTGGTCCTACCTGAATCATACTGTCTGGAGAGTTTGGGTTCCACCATGCACTCCCGTTTGTTCACATCCCCAAGATCTACAATAAAAGTCAATGGGTCCTCCACAGGTTTGGGCCTGTTTTCAACTTCGGAAATCAGCTGGGCACACATAAAAATCAAGACTGGCTAGTTTACACCTCAGTTGGGGAGATGACATCCATAATTCATGGGGTAAGGTGGTCTATGTTGCCCTGGTTTGGGTTTGAGTGGGATATGTGTGGGGTCCTCTATGTCAGGGAGATCCCAGTCAGAGAGGCCTATAACAAGCTGACAAATGTCTCGGTGGAGAGATGGCCACCTAGTCCATAAGGTGGCTGTATGTGAAATAGACCACACTACTTGCCCAGTAGGATTTATAACTTGCCATTGTTGCTGAACAGGCTGATGGGGATTAGGAATGCTGGTGGCCAGGGGAAGAATCCATAGCCCTATCCACACGACAGACACGCAACTTGAGAGGGTTACCAGTAAGTTTCAGTTTCCAGCCGGAATCTGTACAGGGTACAGGCTTGAGATGTGAGGCATGTATCCAGGAAGTGATCCCATCCAATTTCACCACTGTAGGTGTTATAAGAAACACCTGGTATGGTCCTTTCCAGCGGGGTTCCAGGGATGACACCTGATGCTGTCTCACGTAGACTAAGTCTCCCACTTGATAACAATGTGGGGTTTCTTTGTCTCCAGGCTGATAAGCAGTGGCCAACTATTTCCACAGGTATCGCTGGGTGCTGGGTTTGTTCAAGGGCTTTAAGTCTGTCAAGCAAGGGTGTGTGAAAGGAATCATTAAGTCTCGAGTTGGGGTTAGGTCCCTTACTGGAGGAGGGCCACCATAGAGAATTTTATAATTGGTGAGGTTACACAAAGAGGCATAGAGGTTATTTCTTGCAGGAAACAGTGCATTAGATAGGAGCATAGTCCAATATTTTATGCCGGTCTCCAGGCTTAATTTCGTTAAGGTCTCTTTGATGGTTCTATTCATCCTTTCTACCTGTCCTGAGCTCTGGGGTCTATAAGCACAATGTAACTCCCAATAAATCCCCAGGGTCCTGGCGAATCCCTGACTTACTTGGGCTACAAATGCCGGTCCATTGTCGGACCCTATTACCTTAGGCAAGCCGGACCTTGGAAAAATGTCTTCTAGGATCTTTTTGACCACCATCTGAGCCGTTTTTTTCTTCATGGGGAAGGCTTCGACCCATCCTGAAAAAGTACCTACAAAGACTAGGAGATATTTAAGTCCATAACTTGCTGGCTTAATTTGAGTAAAGTCCACTTCCCAGAATTGTCCTCGTCTGGTTCCTCATAAGTGCTTCCTGCAGGAAGCTTGGATGGGTAAGTATTAACTAATTGACAGACTTGACAAGCTCTAGTCACCTGCTCAGCTATTTCTTTCCTCTTTGAGTCAGTCAATAATAAGTCCTTTCTTCGGTCCTTTAAGAGTGCCTACAACTTCTTTGAGTCTAAGTGGGTGAGCTAGTGTAAGTCTTTGACATAAAGGTGGGCTTTTTGAAATTGTAAACTTGGCTCTGTAGGGTCCCAGAGTTCTGTATCTGTCTCCTCAGATGATAAGTTGCCTGAAGGTTCCGGAGCTGCCTAGTCTCCTGATTTTTGTTCCCCCCCATGTGGAAAAAGTTAACAGAGTCACTTCGTTTAGGGCTGGCAATTAAGCTTCCTCATCTGCCCTTCTGTTTCCAACCACCACGGGGTCGTTTCCCTTCTGGGGCCCTGGACAGTGCCCTATAGCTAGTTCTTTAGGGCCCTGCACTGCTGAGAGAAGGTGGAGGATCTCATCTTCATTCTTTATTTCTTTCCTGGAAGAGGTTACTATTCTCTTTGCTGGTAAATAGCCCTGTGCACATGAGCAGTGGCAAATGCATAGCGGCTGTCAGTGTATATGGTTGCCCTTTTGCTTGTTGCTAGTTCCAATGCTTTCGTAAGAGCAATCAGTTCTGCTTTTTGGACTGATGTCCCTTCTGGGAGACCAGAGGACCAGATGACATTAGTTTTGCTAAGTACTGCTCGTGCAGCCCGCCGCTTACCGTCTTGGAGAAAGCTGCTGCCGTCCGTAAACCATACGACTTCAGGGCGAGGCAGTGGCTGATCCTTCAAGTCTTGTCGTATACTGGTTTTCTCTGCCAGTATGTTTTGACACTCATGAGCGACGGGTCCTGATGATACTTCTGGCAGCAGTGTAGCCGGGTTGAGTGAGGCAGGGGGTCCCAGCATTATACTGTCTTTGTCAAGCAAGAGGCTCTGGTAGTGCTTAATTCTGGAGTTTGATAGCCACCTCTCTGGAGGCTGGCAGATGATGCTCTCCAGGGCATGGGGGACTATAATGGTGAGCTTCTGTCCCAACGTTCATTCATGAGCATCTTTTATTAGAAGGGCTGCCACTGCTATAGCTCTTAAGCAAAGGGGCCACACGCTAGCCACTGGGTCCAGGTTTTTTTTAATAAGAATGCTACTAGCCATTTCCAAGGTCCCAATGTCTGAGTGAGCATTCCCCGTGCTATTCCTTTCTTTTCTTCTATGTAGAGATTGAAGGGTTTATCTACATCTGGTAGTGCTAAGGCTGAAGCAGAGAGCAGCACCTTTTTTTTGACATTATCAATAGCTTGTTTGTACTCAGGGGTACATTGGAAGTGGGCATCCCCTTTTATCAGAGTGTATAAAGGTGCAGCCAGAGATGCGAACACAGGAATCCATAACCTGCAAAAGCTGGCAGTCCCAAAAAGCTCTCTGAGTTGTCTCTTATAAGAAGGGGGAGGTATCTGCACAACGGTTTGTTTTCTGGGCTCAGTGAGCCATCGTTTGCCACCCCTAAGAGAATAACCCAGGAAGATTACTTCTTGCTGACAAAAGTGGGCCTTTTGGCAGAAGCCCTATATCCAAGCCGAGCAAGCTCGAATAATAGTGCTTGGGTCCCAGACTCAGAGTTCTCCTTGGTGTCGGCTGCCAGTAGCAGATCATCCACATATTCGAGTGGGGTGACTTCAGGGTGGGCAGTTCTGAAGTCGTTGAAGTCCCTGTGGAGGGCTTCATCAAAGAGAGTGAGGGAGATTTTGAACTCCTGTGGGAATCTAGTCCTGGTAAATTGGCCAGATGTTCCAGTTTTTGGGTTTATCCACTTGAAAGCAAACAGCAACTGACGGTCCTTATGTAGGGGCAAGCAGAAGTAAGCATCTTTTAAGTCCAGCACAGTGTACCATTCCCGCTCCAGATTCAGAGTGCTAAGCAAATTATATGGGTTGGGTACTGTGGGGTGAATGTCTGCACTCTGTTGTTGATCTCTCTTAGGTCTTGAACAGAATGGTAGTCCCCAGTTCCTAGATTTCTAACTGGTATCAGCTGGGTATTCCAGGCTGATTGACAGAGCCTTAAGACCCCAAGAGTCAGGTATTTCTGAATATGGGGCCTTATCCCATCCTTAGCTTCTTTGCTTAGGGGATATTGTTTAACACTGATTGGAGAGGCAGAGGCTTTTAATTATACTGCTATTGGAGGTTGTTTAAGGGCTAGACCTAACCCAGCAGTTTCTGCCCAGACATTAGGATAATCTTTTATCCATTTCTGTGCGAGTTTGCTTTGTTGATCAGTCCTAGGGGACACGAAGAGTGATGTTCACCTTCTACGGACATAGTCAAAGCCGTGACTATGGGAGCTTTTACTGAAGGCTTTAGAAACTCCACTTGGGGACCATCAGGGATAAAGGTTATTCTAGACCAGAGTTTGGTAAGCAGATCCCTGCTCATCAATGGGGCTGGACATTCTGGGATTACTAGAAAAGAGTGTGGACTTTTCCATTTACTAGGTTCATAATCCTCTTTTTTGTCCAAGCCTGATATCTACTGCCATTAGCCCCTTGAACTAGGGACCATTTATTTATTTATAGGGGGCCCAGTGGGGTCTTAAGGGCTGAGTATACTGCTCCTGTATCCATTTCAAAGTTCACTGGAATCCCCTCCACTTCAAATGTTACCCTGAGATCGGGGAGGGGATCCAAGCCCCGACTTTCTTAGTCCTCTTCTAGAGTCAGCATGGCGGGCTCGTGTGGCTGCTCCTTTTTGGGCCACTCTTTGGCTCAGTGTCCTTTTTCTTTTCAGTAGGCACATTGATCTGATGCCAGGGGAAGCCTTTGGCGTGGGCCCAGGTATCCCTTTCTGTCTCCCTGCATTTAACCTTCTGGAGTATTTTTTGCTGTGAACAAAACCTTAGCCAATGCTTTAGTCTGCCTTTTGCTCCTTTCATCCTTCTTTTGTTCCCTTTCCTTCTCTCTCCTCTGTTCCTTCTACTCCTCAATTTCTCTCTTATAATATACTGTCTCAGGTTCTCTGACTAAATCTCTTAACATCATATCTTGTAATCCATCTAGACATTGTAACTTTCTCTTAATATCTAGGGCAGCCTGCTCGATAAAGGCCATTGCAACAGATGCCTTTTGGTCCTCTGCCTGAGGATCAAAAGAAGTATATTTCCTTTATGCTTCCATAATTCTCTCCTGAGACATACAGGGAGACTCATTAGGCCCTTGGATAATCTCTCTTACATTGGCCAAATTAGTCGGCCCTCTGGCGGTCGCTTGGTGACCCGCTATACGCGCTATTAGAGCCCGGCGATAAGTGGACAGATGCTACCTACCTCCAAAGTTGTTGGTTTCCCAGTTGGGACGGTTCATTGGCCCGTAGGGACGGAGAGGGAGCATCACAGGGGATTCTGAGTTTTCTATTATCCATCACAGCCGGGTTCCTTTAGGTGGCCCAGCTTCCTCCAGGGGAGGAGGGGCTGCTGCTGCTGCAGGGAAGTCCCCTGGAGGGCTTGAGTCTGGCCCAATTGCCTCTAGCAGCTGAGAGGCTGAGTCAGCGGCGGGAGGATCATCTGGAACATGTTGGGGGTTGGGGAGCGAGGGTAGAGAATGAGGAGGGGGAAGAGTATCCAGTCTTGTGACTCAGGGAGAATGGTGGGGAGAGCGGGAGTTGTGGAAGGTTTGAATGATATAATCATGAGGGAAGGGGTATATGTCTGTTGATCTGGGTGGCCACGTGGCCCCAGCTAAAAGACAATATCTCTGACTTTTCGGATTAGAGGGAAGTGGAAGGATCCTTCTGGTGGCCATCCGACTCCCAGGATGGGCCATTCTGAAGCTCAGAGAGTCTGCCAGCTCTGGCGTTTTACTGAAAAAGAAAGATTCTGGGCCCTTGAGCGGACATCAGTCCAATGATCAAGGGTCAGGGACAGAGGCATAGAAGTGCTTTGTCCCATAATGGAAGTTACTCAAACAGGGACAGTGAAGACACAAACTCGACACACACAATGACAAACAGTAAACGTTTACCATGAGTCCACGACAACGATTAGAACTGAGTAACTGGCAAAACCTGATGGGTTAGACAATAAATACAGACAGTAAACTCAACCTGAGTTCAGGACAATGAACAAAACTGAGTAGCTGGCAAAACCTTTTGGGCTGGAAAACCGAATCCTGAAGCAAAATATAACCCAGTTTAGGAAACTACTATTCCTTGATTTCCCTAGTCCTCTGGAGTGCCCCCAGGGACGTGACCTTTGGCTCTGTGACACTTCTGTCAGCCAACATAGGAGAGACCTAATGCCCTCACCCACAGCAACTTTGCCACACCTTAAACGGAAACCCAAAACAAGAAACAGGAGCCTTACTTACCCTAAGAGAAGTCAGTTGGCGTCTTTGGTCCGCTGCTGCCGAATATCTCACCTGGGGCCTCCAGATGAAAAGGTGGGGCGAAGGTCGGAGAAAAACACCACCAAGAG
The DNA here is from genome assembly GCF_048772815.1 of Callospermophilus lateralis. NCBI lineage: Eukaryota > Metazoa > Chordata > Mammalia > Rodentia > Sciuridae > Callospermophilus > Callospermophilus lateralis. The sequence continues at coordinate 77,668 of NW_027513296.1, read as the reverse complement.
ACTTTCTCATGAAACAGAAAAGGGTTTATTGGGGGTCCAGCATGCTGGGGCTCAGAGCTCACATCAGAAAAGCAAACAACAAAGAGCCCAGAGAACAATTTGAGCAGAGTTTATATACATTCTTTAGAGAGGGCAGGGACTTTACATACATCATAGCCTCCTTTAGCAAATTACCATGTACCCTGGGAAAATCAAATAACAACTCCAAAACATGATTAGCACATTCATTGGCGGGAACAGGTCGGGCAGGGGGTGATTGGTCAGCCCTGTGAAGGGGTAGACATTTAAACTGATTGGTTGAAGCCCTGAGATGTATATGTGCTGAGCTGCACGGTTTCTGGGAAGGGGTTGTTAAGTAACAAGGTCGTCTGGGAAGATTTCAACTCACATCTAATGGACACATCAAAGAATTGTCTTTACTGACTCAGGAATTTCAGGTTCTCAGTGCAGCTTGTAAACTTTACAAAACCTGGTTCTTTACGTTTCAATTTCAATTTCTTTTATTCTTTCTGAACTTTACAAAGGAAAGCCAGAGACTTCATCCACAATGGCTGCTCTTTTTGCCATTTTGGTTTTGGATGCATGCATGGGATCTTTTTTAGATCCATTTTGTGCTGATATTCTAAGCCACAGCCTCACACAGGGTCAAGAGGCTGATTAAGACACATCCCTTTCCAAAGCAATTACTTCTCTGAGGTCAGTTACAGAACTTAGTCTCTGAGCAGAATCACACCAGAGTTCAAGCCCAGATGGACCCAGTCATCTCTTCCAACCGCCACACAAATGACCACAATTAAAACCAAAACACTCCCCCAAGGCCCTCATCTTTTTTCATATATACACTCATCATAACGTCTGGCTGGAGGTTTCCATGAATGGCGCAGTCCAAGAGAGTGTCCAAAATAAGCTCACTTGCCACTCATTTGCCTAACCTCAGGGTAGCCTGGACACCCTTCCAGTGAACCAGAATTGATCACATAGGTCTGCCGTTAATACTGCTCTGGTTCTCCAATTTGATGCCTACTGACTGTCAGGTATAGATTCCTTATGTGATTTGGAGTCATGAGAAAACTGAAGCACCTCTGCAGGGCTTGGAAGAACTCATTTGACACAAAAGATCACTATTCTCACTTGATGGACATCAGGAAAATAACAGAGGAAGGTGAGAGACTTCATTCACAATGACTGATATTTTTGCCATTTTGCTTTTGGATGCACACATTGGATCTTTCTTTAGATCCATCAGGCACTGAGAATCTAAGCCATAGCTTCACAAAGGGCCAAGAGGCTGATTCAGACACATCCCTTTCCAAAGTAATTAAGCAAAGAGCCACAGGTGATGCAAATTTATTTCCATTTTAAAACTGTTTTCTTCAGGCTTCACAAAGGGTGGCCTGAGGCAAAGACCTTCCTGACACTCAGGACAACAGAACAATAGGTTAGCAAAAGGCCCAAAGCATGGTTTCTACACTGAGACTTTCCTGGTCACACTGATATCTGAGTATTCTGAGATGCTCGCCATTCCCTTCAGCTAACCAGTACATGGCCATGTCACAGAGCTTGGAGGTGGTACATATTTTGACACAAAAATATGAGCCTATTCTGGAGATTGGCCAAAATTCAGGAAGAAAACAGGAAATTAAGAAGGTTGTAGGTGTTGCCTTTCTATAAGGCGAGCCACAGTCCATTCATAAATTGGGAAGAATGAATGCTGGGAAGCTTTCTACTAGACAGGACACATCTATGGATGCATGCTCTTTTCTAATGTCTACAACCACAGACACACTGGGATACACAGACCTAGAAACACTCACCTTGTCAAAGGACTTTCTAGAAACAGTTCACTCCAAACCAAACAAACAGCCTTTCCTACCTATTCTCAGAACATGAGACAAAACCACAAACTCACAACCACACTCAAAAAGTCACCTCCTTCCCCCAAGTAAGTCTGTGACTATCCGAAGTGTCCTCTGACTGGTGGGCCATACTATGTTTCCCCAAAATGGCCTGTCCTGTCTCAGATCTGTTCTCCTTGTCCAACTCTGTGAAGTTGTCAGGAGCCTGTGCTGACCACTACCTGCTGTCTCAGGAAAGGCCCATTTTCAGAGGTCTACTTGAATTTGGCCATCCTCAAATCTTTAGGTACCAAGAAAGACAGACTCTGTCCTTGTTAAATCCAAACAAGTGAGCCTACTGGGAATGGGACGGGTACTGGCTCTTTGTGCCTGGCTTCCTGGATCCCAAGTTCAGAGAGTTCCATCCCCCAAGAAGTGAGGTAGGTCAATTCCTTCAAGAACGGAATGAGGTCACTGCCTTGGCAACAACTTTGTCCTAACAGTTGCATTCAAGGGTCCCTTGAGATGGAGGCTGCCACTACTTCCTGTGACACTTTCAGAAGTTAGAATTGTATATCAACCATAGGCACCCAGGAGAAGCTCTCCACACAGGGTTGGTTTGGTCCATCTTCTTTATATCAAGAGGAGAGAGGCTGATTCAGATACATCCCTTCATCCTGACTAGGTTGTTTGCCTTGGAAGATGACTTTTGCTCTCTCAGGCCCTTCATAGCTGCCTAAATCTTCTCCAGGGATCATTTCTGCATCAACCTTTGAGGTTCTCAGCAGGTGGAAGATCCCGTACATTCCTGTATTGTAAGACCAAATCTGTCCCTGCTCTTCTGCAAAGTTAGATTGAGGAAAAGTGTATGGTTAGGGTTAATAACATATTCTATTTGGGTTAGAAATTATTCTGCTGGACAAATAATGGTATTGGGTACCTGCGATATTCACAAGAATATATAGGTGAAATATAAGTATGAAACCAAAATTCTAGGTACGATTTGAAGCCAGAAGGACATTGGGCCCTTTAGTGGTATACTTAGCTTTGAATTATGTTCTGCACAGATGTCTCAGATAAATCAATATGCAATGGCATAGGACCTTGTACCTTGGATGATTGAATGTTCAAGAGAACATCCAGTCAAAAAGGAATAGTCGGTAGGAATAGGAAGATGGTCATTAGGTTTAGAAAAAAGAGTGAGTATAGGATTTGGACAAAAGGTTCATTAGCAATAGGGTTTCGGGTAGAGAGTGAAAGTAAATATGAGCACATATAAAGAGTCAGTCACAATGATGAACTGGGGAAAAATATGTAGGAAAGCAGATATTAATAGAGACATTAGGAAATCAGACAAAGTATAATGTGAGTGATAGGATTAGGCATTTTCAATATGGTTGAGGTGGAATATATAATCTTAGGAAGAAAGAAATATGTAGTCACCAATAGGATTGACATTTGAGAGCATTAGGCAACCAGGACATGGTTGTTTTTAGTAATCCATGCTCACTTTTCATTTTGCTTTGGTGAAAGGTTAATAAAATAGGTATTTGTCACTTCCTGTTTTTCTTTATGCTTAACAAAACACTGTTGAAATCTTGAGAACTGTTTGCTAATTTTGTTCCCAAAATGTGCTGTCCCCAACTGCCAAACTGCAGAGTGTACTCCCTCACCCGGTTGCACAAAAACTGCCCACTTGCCCTGACCCATCAATTAATTTCCCTCCCTGCCCTCTCCAAAAAATTATATAAGCTCTGTTTAAGTTGTTCTCAGGGCTCTCTGCTCTAGTCAAGTGAGCTCTGAGCCCCAGCATGCTGGAACCCCAATAAACACTTTGCTGTTGCTGAGTGAAAATGGTATACTGTTCTGTACTTAAAAGATGCTTTCTTTTGCTTGCCTCTGCATAAAGATAGTCAGTTGCTGTTTGCTTTCGAGTGGGTAGACCCAGATAACGGAACTTCTGGTCAACTAACTTGGACTAGACTCCCACAGGTGTTCAAAACCTCCCCCAGTCTCTTTGATGAAGCCCTCCACAGAGATCTCAACAACTTCAGAATTACGCACCCCAAAGTCACCCTGCTTCAATATGTGGATGTCCTGCTACTGGCAGCTAACAACAAGGAAAACTGTGAGTCTGGGACCCAAGCACTATTATCCGAGCTTGCTCAACTCGGGTATAGAGCTTCTGCCAAAAAGGCCCAAATTTTCCAGCAAGAAGTAATCTTCCTGGGTTATTCCCTTAGGGGCGGAAATGATGGCTCACTGAGCCCAGAAAACAAACCGTTGTGCAGATACCACCTCCATCTAACAGGAGACAACACAGAGAGTTTCTTGGGACTGCTGCCTTTTCAGGTTATGGATACCTGGGTTTGTGTTCTTAGCTGCTTCTTTATACCCGTTGTTAAATAAGGATGCCCAATTCCAATGGACCCTTGAGCACCAGCAAGCTTTTGATAACATTTAAGAACACTGACACTGAACTCCTCAACTTCACTGAGCCCAGCCTGCAATTTCAGAAAGCCCTACACTACGTTAAAAATGTACATCAACTTACTCACCTTGGTTCAAAGAAACTGCAGGCATTCCTGAAAGATCAGGAACAGAGATTTCGACTAACTTACTCACAGTGAAAAAAAATAACTGAACGGGTAACAAAAGCCTGTCGGTTCTGTCAATTGGTTAATGCTTACCCTTCCAAGCTTCCTGCAGGAAAGCACCTACGATGAACCAGACCAGGACAATTCTGGGAAGTAGACTTTACTGAAATTAAGCCAGCAAGGTATAGACTTAAATATCTCCTAGTCTTTGTAGATAAATTTTCAGGATGGATTGAATCCTTTCTCACAAAAAAAAAAAAAAAAAAAAAAAAAAAAAAAAAAAAAACCGGCTCAAACGGTGGTCAAGAAGATCCTGAAAGATATTAAGATATTTTTTCAAGACAAGGCCTGCCTAAGGTAATAGGGTCTGATAATTGAACGGTGTTCATGGCCCAGGTAAGTGAGGGCTTAGCCAGGACCCAGGGGATTAATTGGAAGTTACATTGTGCTTCTAGACCCCAGAGCTCAGGACAGGAAAAAAAAATAAATTGAACCATTAAAGAGACCTTAACGAAATTAAGCTTAGAGACCGGCATAAAATATTAGACTATGCCCCTGCCTTATCCACTGTTTCATGCAAGAAATACTCCCTCTGTTTCTTTGTGTAAACTCACCCCCTATGAATTTCTCTATGGTGCACCTCCTCCAGTAAGGCATGTAACCCCAACTCTAAGACCTAACGATGCCTTCCACACCCCCTTGCTTGACAGAATTAAATCTCTTGAAAGAACTCAATGATACCGGTGAAAACAGCTTACAACTGCCTTGCAACCTGGCGACAAGGGGACTCCACATTGATATCAAGTAAGGGACTTCATCTACATAAGACAACATCAGGTGTCATCCCTGGAACCCTGCTTGAAAGGACCATACCAGGTGCTAATTATAACACCTACAGCGGTAAAAGTAGACGGAAACACTTCCTGGATCCATGCCTCTTATCTCAAGCCTGCGCCCTGTCCAGACTCTATCTGGAAACTGGGAAAGACTGGTAACCATTTCAAATTGCATATTCGCTATGTGGATAAGGCTGTAGACTCTCCCCTTGGCCACCAGTACACCTAACGCTCATCAGCCCGTTCAGCAGCGATGGCTTATCACAAATCCTACTAGACAAGAAGTATTCTCTAACTCGTATACAGCTCCCTTAGGGACCTGGTGGCTAGCTCTCCACCCAGACATTTGTCAGCTGGCTATAAGTCTTTCCTATTAGGATATCGCTGATGAAAATCCCACTAAAATTCAATTAAATCCCTTCCATACCATAGATAATGGAAACAAACATTAGGGATTTAGGGACACGAGAGCCAGATGCAGGTTGGCTAGACTAGATTAGTATGTTTGCCCAGCAGACTATCAAAGCCACAAACAGCCATGGCTGTGTGGAGGGAAAGCCAACTTCTTCTGGAAGTGATGGGGATTTGAGCATACAGGGGCTGCCTGGTGGAACGCAAAATCCTCATCAAATTCAGTACACAGCATTGGCCATATTACCAATTAGACAACCAAAACTGATGGCCCCCAGAGGAGTCTCTAGATCCTCAAATTCTGTGTTACCTTTTTAACTTCTGCAAGTGCTCAAGAGGATGAAAGGAAATTCCCCTATGTGGAGGCCTTTTACCTCCTTCGCTCACTTCCTGAACTATGCATCTCCAATAGATCCTCACCCTCAGGCTTCTGCTCCAGACTCTCTACTGTCAGTCCCACCTCAGCAACCTGATTTCTCTCCTCCAGTTACTAGATCAAAAACCCAAACCTCCGCCAGTTCTCAGATCATTGCTCCCTTGCAGAGGTAGCAGGTACTGAGGTACCCCTCTAAACACTCACTCCTCTCTTCTCCTGTCAGTGCCTACACCCGGTCTCCCCAGGTCCTCTTACCAGGTAACCCAAAGCTCAAACCAGCTGAGAAGAGCCCTCAGACCCCTATCCAAGATGTAATAAAAATGGCCTTTAAAGTTGCTTTGTCATCACTGAAAACAGGTTACTAAGAATTTAAAATCCCTCCCAGGCTTTCTGGGATACTCACTCCCGTCTTCCCCTCTGTTCTACCTGTTCTACTGCTCAAGATTTTGTTCCTAGGAAAATCCCAAACCCCTTTTCCATTATGCTTTTTCATCTCTCTTTTCTCATTCTCAGATCCCCGGAGCTGCTCTCATTCCTCGCCTTCCCCGTCTTTCCCCTCTATACCAGGCCCACAGAAAAATCTTAACTGAACTTCTCCAGAAGTCTTCACCATGGATGACTTTAGAACTTTCAGCAAAAGAGTCCCTATAAAAGAGTTCAGTGTAGATAAACTTGCTCTTTTTCTGTTGCCCTGTTATACTTGGCCACTGCTTGGAAAAATCAGCACTTCTAAGCTAGACAACCCCTTAATAGTTTTTCACACAATATGTGAACAAGGCCTCTGGCCTTGAGCTGGGGCTTCACAGAGATGGCTACATTTCTAAAATAAAAAATACCAACTGGGCTTCATGGTAACAGCTGAAGGAGGATAAAAGAAAAGGAAGAAAAAGCTCTCCCCCTCCCAGGTGTCCTTGAAAAGTTAACTTGCCCAGAACAGAGGAAATAACAGAAAAAAAAATCTTTTTGTGAAGTTCTGCCGACTGTGAACTTCTGAGCCCCTTTTCTTTCATGTTGGGTACAAAATTCTGAAACTACCTAAACTTGGGGTTCAGGGCGTTAATTGATTACAACAGAAGCAATGCACTCTGAATCCGGTTGCAACCAAATAGCACTATTTCCCTGTTTTCGGTGCTATCTTAGGTGCCTTGCCTTGTCTGTCCCTACAACAGTATAATTCTATATACTTAAACATTGTTTATGTTTTCATGAAATGATCAACAGATGTGATTAATTGTGTAATGGTGCAGATGTTTCCCAGAGTGCTCTATAATGATGCAGGTTCATTTGAAATTCAAACAGGCGGGCATACAACACGGTTCCTCTGGGAACATATATCCCTAACTTTAGCCATCCTATTAGGAATAGGAGTTGCTGCAGGGGTGGGCACAGAAACCCCTGCCCTAGTCCATTGGACACAACAAATGACCCAATTAGAAGCAGCAATAGAACAAAACTTAAAGATAGTAGAAACCTCCATCACAGCTTTGCAGGAATATTTATCCTCTCTGTCTGAAGTTGTTTTACAGAACAGTCGAGGGTTGGACCGCCCATTCATGAGAGAAGGGGGCCTTTGTGCTGCATTGAGGGAAAAATATTGTTTTTATGCCGACCATACTGGAGTTGTAAAAAAAATCTATGAGTAAATTAAAAAGACACCTTGAAGAGCGTCACTGAGAGAGGCCCCAAAAGGGTGGTTTGATTCTGATCCATACATTCCCTCTGGTTAACTATGTTTTTATCAACCATGGCCAGTCCAATAATAATCCTCATATTACTGCAAAGTATAAAACCCTGTTTGCTCAAACGTGTAATTTTTTTTCTCCAAGCTCAAATTGGACAAGTTAAACTTATGGTAATAACCCACTTGCAGACATAGAATGTGACACCAGCCTTGATCACTTTTATAATTATAAGTAGCCAGAAGAAGAAGTGGGGAATGAAAGGTTAACAAAATAGGTACTTGTAACTTCCTATTTTTCTGTATGCTTAACAAAACACTGTTGAAATATTGAGAACTGTTTGCTAATTTTGTTCCCAGAATGTGCTGTCCCCAACTGCCAAATTGCAGAATGTATTCCCTCACCCGTTTACATGCAAACCGCCCACTCACCGTGACCCATCAATAAACTTCCGTCCCTGCCCTTTCCAAGGAAAGAATATAAGCTCTGCTTAAGCTGTTCTCAGGGCTCTCTGCTCTATTTCTGTGAGCTCTGAGCCCCAGCATGCTTGACCTCCAATAAACCTTTTGCTGTTGCATGAGACAGTCTCTTCGTGGTCTCTACCTCTGATGCTCGCACGAACATTACTTGAATGATTGAATGTATAAGAGAAAATCCAGTCAAAAAGGGATAGCCAGTAGGATTAAGAAGATAGTCGGTAGGTTTGGGAAGAAGACTGAGTATAGGATTTGGAACAAAAGTTCTTTAGCAATAGGGATTCTGTTAGAGAGTGAATATAAATGTCAGCACATGAGAACAGTCACAATAATGAACTGAGGAAAATATGTAGGAAAGCAGATATCAATAAAGACATTACTAAATCAGGCAAAGTATAAAGTGAGTGATACAATTAGACATTTTCAACAGGGTGAGTTTGAATATATAATCTTAGGAAGAAACAAATATGTAGTCACCAATAGGATTGACATTTGAGAGCATAAGGCAACCTTGACATGGATGATTTTTGTAAACCATGCTCACTTTCTATTTAGGCTTTGGTACAATCTAAGTGTGACCTTTGCATTTGTGTCCAGAATTTTACTGTGATAAAATATATATGTAGATCTGGTGACACAAGTATTTCTTCCACCATTTCTGGGAGCAATATTTTGAAGGCATATAAATGGGTATTGGGTGTACAAAGAGGTGTACACTTTGTCCATGAATATAGAGATAATGCATGAATAGACCATACAGTGAATAAATAATATAACTGTTTCCACTTTAAATTATGGATTGAATTGATATTTGAAAATATATAAGAAATCTTATATTGATTTACAATCATTCATTCTAACCAGTTATACATCTAATATTAATATTATGGTTATGGTTTATCATGAAGATATGTTAGTTTTGCTTCAAAAGCGATTATGGAAATCCAAAATAATGTGTTTGGATAGAGTCAGTCACAATGCTGGCAATATGTGAACAAGGCCTCTGGCCTCAAATTGAGGCTTCACAGAGATGGCTACATTTCTAAGATAAAGAAGTTACCAACTGGACTCCATGGTAACAGCTGGCAGGGAGAAAAAAGAAAGAGAAGAAAAAAGCTCTCCCCCTCCCACGTGTCCTTAAAATGTTAACTTGCCCAGAACAGAGAAAAAAAAAAACAGAAACAAAAACTGCTTTCTCTGAACTTCTGCAGACTGTGAACTTCTGAGCCGCTCCCTTACATGTTGGGTACAAAATTCTGAAACAACCTAAACTTGGGGTTCAGGAAAGTAACTGATTACAACAGAAGCAATGCCCTTTAAATCTGGTTGCAACCAAATAGGACTGTTTCCCTGTATTCGGTGCTATCTTAGGTGCCTTTCCTTGCCTTGTCCATCCCTTTTCTCATTTAAAGACCAGTCAAGAAACATGGAGAAATACATGTGTTCTGAAGCAGAAAGTGATTGATAGTGAAACAAATGCCTATAAATTTCCTAACTTGTGGATGAAATTTATATCCTATGATGTGCATTAATTGAAGAAATACTAATCTACCAGTGTTGAATAAAAATGATCGTCAAAATACACATCATGTCCGATTGGAATCTACTTGCATTAATATTAAACTGGGTCAGTTACTGTAGAAATATTAGGATTCTTATGCACCATTCACTGAAGTTAGTTTTCAGTACTAGGAAACAAATATGTATTTCAGGTGAATGAATATTTCTAAGAATAATCTTGTAAAAAGTTGATTATAAATCCACATACATGAATATGAATGAATTTGATGAGTGTAAAATAAGACACATATTTCATTTGTTGAAAAATCTGGAGAGTGTATATATATATATATATATATATATATATATATATATATATATATACATATATACATACACACACACACACATTAAAAACAGCAATATATATGCCAATTGAAATTTATAATGAAATATATATCATCGACAGATAGAAAAATATTTATTTTACTGAACATGGATTTATGAATAATATTGTTCAAGTAGGAAGATCACCCATAATTTAAATTTTCGGTTCCAACATCGTTTAAGAGGAGTGATCCCTTACAATTTGTATCTGCCAAGTCAGCCACCTCACAAGAATGTACGTGTGGTACCAGGTAGGATTCTATCTGTGCATATAAAAATACAGGTGGTGAATAGGCTACAGAGAAAGGGAGAAAGGAATTCATAGGTGGTTAACTTTAAAAAAAAACATGGAGAACTATTTCAACAAAAAATTGACGAGATTTATAAATCCTACCCTATATAATGCAAAAGATAAGTCCAACTATACAACATGCCTCCTCTGAAATGGTTGTATTTTCATTCTGTTTGGGTTATTTTTCTCCATCATATTAGTATTAGTAGTCAGAATATAGTAGGGTAGGGGTTAGTGTCAGGGATTCAGTATTTCGAATGGAAAATTGGAAAATGAATACAATGTGTATGTTAACATGTGCTACACAAAAATGTTTCCACTCTTATCCAGAACAATGCCTTGACAGTACCTTCGCTCCAACTAACACATCATTAGAGGAGAAGAGTTAGAAAATCAGTGAAAACACATCTTGAATGGAATATGCTCAGGATTTTGAAACCTTGGAGGTGGTAGAGGAGTTTGCAAAAGTAAGGGACAGGGTGAACACTCCACAAACATGGAGTTCTGTTGGACTAAAGACTTCTTGAGAAACTGCCTCTGAATTTGGGCACTTGAAATATATCTTGTTGTCACAAGCTTTAGCTTCCTTTGTAGTGAGACCATCAAACCTGGGTCTGCATCTATGTGACCTGGAGGACACGGTTTCTTATTTTCTAATGAAAATGAGGCAGCAGTGCTGAATTCTCACTTTGTAGGTAACCTGTGGACACTGGGGTCTAAGTGTCTCCCAGTGTGGGCTGTGAAGCCATTTGGTCATCCTCCAATTTTCGTGGTGTTTGTTGCTGCTGCATTGGGGATTTGGTATTTGCTTCACGAAATACAAGGAGTTCAACTGTGTCACAGTGCTGGAGGGAGTTCTGTGACGAGTGGTGGGTCAGGGTCTGCAGGAGAATGCACCAACCAGGCTTCTATCCCACATAGCTTGCCCCCTTGACCATAGCAACCTGATTCTGAACATTGCCCTGAAAGCTCTCCATATAACAAGATACCTTTACACAGAAGTATCTACTGGCTGCACCATGTCAGTAACAAGCCATTTGGAAGCCAAATGCAGATCCACATTGCCCCACCACATGTTTTATCACGCACCTGCCAAGCACTGTTCTAGGCCCACTATTCAGCAGGCTCCAACGTACTGGCATCTCTATTCAACACAATTTTCATGAAACCTAGTGAATCCAGGCACTGTCTGGTGTACTCAAGATCAGCATCAGGACATCCAAAGGTTCTCCAGTGCCACCTGGTCTTGGGAATTTCAAAAATTTCATGGTATCTGTTTAGCCATTTTTGAAGGATGATGTTGGAGGCACTGTGGGTTTCAATATATTCAGTACCTGTTAAATGGTGAGGAAGCTCATTTCAATGAAAGCTCTGGGGAACTCTCAAGGGCAAGGCTTCCCAAAGAGTGGCCAAAAGGTCGCATGAAGCCAGGCCTATTGAGTTCTACAATGTGAGGTCCATGTGTTTTTTGACTCTCAACTATGGCTGCCATGTCTTTCAGAATAAAATAATGTGATTTCCTCACTGAGATTCCCAGTGATCTGTGGAAAGTCAATCTGGGCCTAGATCTCAGTTTCCAATGGTCATTCTCATGTGTGGTCTCCTAAAATCCCAAAACAATTGATGGCAATACTTCTCTGAGGTCAGTTCCAGAACTCAGTCTCTAAGGGGAATCACACCAGAGTTCAAGCCCAGGTGGACCCAATCATCTCTTGCAACTGCCACACAAATGACCACAATTAAAACCAAAACACTCCCACACGGCCCTCATCTTCTTCATAACCTTTGGCTGGAGTTTTCCATTAGGGGCGCAGTCAAAGACAGTGTCCAAAATAAGCTCCCTTGTCCCTCATTTGCCTAAAATCTCAGTGGCCTGGACACCTTTCATGTGAACCAGGAGTAATCAAATAGGTCTGCCATTAATACTTTTCCACTTCTACAATTTGAGGCTTTCTGACTGTGGGGTTTAGATTCTTTATGTGATTTGGAGTCATGAGAAAATCCAAGCACACATGGGCAAGCTTTGCAGGGATTTGGAGAATTCTTTTGACCCAAAGGATCCCTATTCTCACTTGATTGAAGTGAGAAACCTTACAGAGGAAAGCTAGAGACTTCATCCACAATGACTGCAATTTTTGCCCTTTGATTTTGGATGCACACATGGGATCTTTCTTTAGATTCATCAGGTGCTGATAATCTAAGCCACAGCCTCACACAGGGCCAGGAGGCTGATTCCGACACATCCCTTTCCAAAGCAATTAAGCAAAGAGCCACAGGTGATGCCCATTCATTTCCATTTGAAAACTGTTTCTTAGGGCTTCACAAAGGGGTGGCTGGAGGCAAAGACCTTCCTGACATTCAGGGCAAAAGAAAAATAGGTAAGCAAAAGGCCCAAAGCAGGGTTTCTCCACTGTGACTTTTCTGGTCTAACTGATATCTGAGTTTTCTGAGGTGCTCGCCAGTCCCTTCAGCTATCCAGTACATGGCCATATCACAGAGCTTGGAGGTGGTACATATCTTTTACTCAAAACCATGAGCCTATTCTGGAGTGTGGCCAGAGTTCAGGAAGAAAATAGGAAATTAGGAAGATAGCAGGTGTTGCCCATCCATAAGTCAATCTTCTGCCTAATCATAAATTGGGCAGGATGAATACTGGGAAGCTTTCTACTAGACAGGACACATCCATTGATGCATTCTATTTTCTAATGTCTACAACCACGGACACAGTGGGACACACAGACATAGAAACACTCGCCTTGTCACATGACTTACTAGAAACAGTCCATACCAAACCAAACAAACCGCCTTTCCTATCTATTCTCAGAACATGAGACAAAACCAAAAACTCACACCCACAACCACAAAGGCACCTCCTTCCCCCAAGTAGGTCTGTGACTATCCAGAGGGTGGTCTGACTCGTGGGCCATAATATATTCCCCCAACATGGCCTGTCCTGTCTCAGATCTGGTCTCCTTAGCCAACTCTGTGAAGTTGTCAGGAGTCCGCGATGAGCCACTACCTGTTTTCTCTGGAAAGGCCAGTTTTCAGAGCTTTCCTGGCATTTGGTCATCCTCACAACAGTAGGACCAGAAAATAATGTCTCTGTCCTTGTTCAATCAAAACAAGCGAGCCCAATGGGACTGGGACTGGGACTGACTCTGGGTTCCTGGCTTCCTGGATCAAAAGTTCACAGTGTTCCATCACCAAAAGTGTGAGGTGTGGTCATTTCTTTAAGGAACTGAATGAGGTCACTGCCTTGGCAAACACTTTGTCCTCACAGTTGCTTTCAATTGACCAATGAAACGGAGGCTGCCCCTACTTCCTTTGAAATTTTCACAAGTTAGAATGGTAGATCAACCATAGGCTCCTGGAACAGCTCTCCACACAGGCCTGGTTTGGTCCATCTTCTCTACATTAAGAAGAGAGAGGCTGATTCAGACATATCCTTTCATCCTGACCAGGATGTTTGCCATGGAAGATGACTTTTGCTCTCTCAGGTCTTTCATAGCTGCCTACATCTTCTCCAGGGATCATTTCTACATGAACCTTTGAGGTTCTCAGCAGGTGGAAGATCACCTACATTTCTGTATTGTAAGTCAAACTCTGTCCCTGTTCTTCTGTAAAATTAGATTGAGGGAACGGTGCATTCTTAGGGTTAATAACATGTTCCATTTGGGTTAGGAATCATTCTGTGAGATGAATAATGGTATTGGAACATGCAATATTTATAAGAATATATTGGTGAAATATAAGTATGAAAACAGAAATCTAGGTAAGACTTGAAGCCCAGAAGGGCATTTTGCCCTTGATTGGGATACTTAGCTTTGAATTACATTCTGAACAGTTGTCTCACATAATTCGATATCGAATGGCAAAAGACCTTGTACCTTGGATGATTGAATGTAGAAGAGAACATCCACTCAAACTGGGATAGTCAGTAGGTTTAGGAAGAAGAGTGAGTATAGGTTTTGGAACAAATTTCATTAGTAATAGGTTTTTGGTTAGAGAGTGAACGTAAATGTCAGCACATGAGAAGAGTCAGTCACATGATGAACAGGGGAAAATATGTAGGAAAACAGATATCAATAGACACATTAGGAAATAAGGCAAAGTATAATATGAGTGATAGGATTAGACATTTCCAACAGGGTTGAGTTTGAATATATAATCTTAGGAAGAAACAAATATGTAGTCACCAATAGGATTGATATTGAGCATTAGACAACCTGGACATGGATGTTTATAGTAATACATGTTCAATTTCCATTTAGGCTATGGTACAAACATAAGTGTGAGCCTTGCGTTTTGTGTCCAGAATATCACTGTGATAAAATATATATGTAGATCAGGTTACATGAGTAATTCTTCCACCATTGTTTGAAGCAATATTTTGAAGATGTATAAATTAGTATTGGGGGTACAAAGAGATGTACCCTGTGTATATGAATCTAGAGAAAATGCATGAGTAGACCACACTGTGAATTAATAATATAACTAGTTCTACATAAAATAATGGATTGAATTGATATCTTAAAATATATAAGAAATCTTATATTGAAATACTATCTTTCATTCCAACTAGTTATACATCTAATGGAAATATTATGGTTATGGTTTATCATGAAGGGTGTGATTTTTGCTTCAAAAGTGATTATGTAATTCAAAAATCATGTGTTTAGAAAGTAGTCTCATGAAACGACCAGTCAAGAAACATGGAGGAATACATTTGTTCTGAAGCAGGAAGTGATTGAAAGTGAAACAAATGCCTATAAATATGCTAACTTGTGGATGAAATATATATCATATGATGTGCATAAACTGAAGAAAAAGCAACGTACAAGTCTTGAATAAAAATGAACGTCAAAATACATGTCATGCCCCATAGGAATGTACTTGCATTAATGTAAAACTGAGTCTGTTACTGTAGAAATATTAGGATTTGTATGCATCGTTCACTGAAGTTAGTTCTCTGTATTAGGAAACAAATATGTATTTCAGGTGGATGAATATTTCTGAGTATAATCTTGTGAAAAGTTGATTATACATCCACATATATGAACATAATAGAATTTAGAGAGTGTATAATAAAACACATATATTTTGAAAAATCTGGATAGGAGATATATATACAACAAAAAACAAAGACATTAAAAAGTAGCAATATGTATGCCAATTGAAATTCATAGTGAAATATATATCATCCACGGATGCAAAAATATTTATTATACTGAACATGGATTTATGTATAATGTTGTTCAACTAGGAAAATTAATCCAAAGTGTATGCAAAATTGTGATACAAAAAATCTTTCCACTCTCATCCTGAACAATGCCTTGACTTACCCTCACCTTAAGTAATTCACAATTATATGAAAAGAGGTAAAAAATCTGTGAGTACATATCTGGAATTGAATATGCTCATGATTTCACAACTTTGCAAGTGGTTGATGAGTTTCCAAAAGTAAGGAACAGGGTAAACACTTCACAAACATGGAGCTCTGCTGGACTAAAGACTTCTTGAGAAACTGCCCCTGAGGTTGTGCACTTGAAATATATGTTTTTGTCAGGAGCTTTACCTACCTTTGTTGTGAGACCATCAAAGCTGGGTCTGCATCTATGTGACCTAGAGGACATGGTTTCTTATTTTCCAATGAACATGAGGCACCAGTGCTGAAGTCTCTCTTTGTAGGTAAACTATGGCCACTTCGGGCAATGTGACTCCCCGTGTGGACTTTGAAGCCATTTGGTCATCCTCCACTTTTCGTGGTGTTTCTTTCTGCTACACTGGGAGTTTGGTATTTGCTTCATGACATACAAGGAGTTCAACTGGCACACAGTGCTTGAGGGAGTCTTGTAACGTGTGGTGGGTCAGGCACTGCAGGAAAATGCACCAACTAGGCTTCTATCCCACATTGCTTATCGCCTTGACCATAGAAACCTGATTATGAACATTGCCCTGAAACCCCTGCATATAACAAGATGCCTTTTCATATAATGGTCTCCTGGCTGCACCAAGTCAGTCACAAGCCATTTGGAAGCCAATGGCTGATCCATATGGCCACAACACAGATGTATTACCACACATCTGCCCACCACTGCTCTAGGCCCACTACTCAGCAGCCTCCAACTTACTGGCATCTCTGTACTACACAATTTTCATGAAACCCAGTCAATCAAGGCACTGTCTGTTATACTTATGATCAGCAACAGGACATCCAATGGTTCTCCAGTGCCACCTGGTCATTGGGAATTTCAAAAATTTCATGGTGTTTATCTATGCATTTTTCAAGAATGAAGTTGGAGGCACTTTGGGGTTTCCATTCATCTAGGAACCATTACATGGGGAGGAAGCTAATTTCAATGAAAGCTCTGAGGAACTCTCATAGGCAAGGCTTCCCAAACAGTGGCCAAAAGGTCACATGAAGCCAGGCCCATTGAGGTCTACAACGTGAGGTCCATGTGTCTTTTGACTCTAACTATGGCTGCCAAGTTTTTCAGAATAAAATCATGTGATATCTTTACTGAGATTTTCAGTTCTCTGTGGAAAGCCATCCTGGGCCTAGATCTCAGGTTTCAAGGGCAACTCTCATGTGTGGCCTCCTACAATCCCAACACAATTCATGGCAATACTTCTCTGTCGTCAGTTCCCAAACTCAGTCTCTAAGGGAAATCACACCAGAGTTCAAGCCCATGTAGACCCAGTCATCTCTTCCAACCGCCACACAAATGACCACAATTAAAACCAAAACATTTCCACATGGCCCTCATCTTCATCCATATAGACACTCATCATAAACTCTGGCTGGAGGTTTCCATGAGGGGCGCAGCCCAAGACAGTGTCCAAAATATGCACCCTTGCCCCTCATTTGTCTAAATTTAGGGTGGCCTGGAAACCCATCCTGTGAACAAGGAGTGATAATATAGGCCTGCTGTTAATACTGCTCTGCTTCTCCAATTTGAGGCCTACTGAATGTCAGGTATAGATTGCTTATGTGATTTGGCATCATGAGAGAACCCAAGCACTTCTGCAGGACTTTGAAGAACTCATTTGACCCAAAGGAATCCTATTCTCACTTGATGGAGTTCAGGACCTAACACAGGAAGACAAGAGACTTCATCCACAATGACTGATAATTTTGCATTTTGGTTTTGGATGCACACATGGGATCTTCTTTAGATTTATCAGGAGCTGAGAATCTTAGCCACCCCCTCAATCAGGGCCTAGTGTCTGATTAAGACACATCCCTTTCCAAAGCAATTAAGCAAAGAGCCACACGTGATACCCATTCATTTAAATTTGAAAACTGTTTCTTCAGGCTTCTAAAAGGGGTGGCCTGAGGCAAAGACCTTCCTGACATTCAAGGCAACAGAACCATAGGTAAGCAAATGGACCAAAGCAGGGTTTCTCCACTGAGACTCTACTGCTCACACTAATATCTGAGTTTTCAGAGATGTTCCCATTCCCTTCAGCTATCAAGAACATGGACATGTCACAGAGCTTGGAGGTGGTACATATCTTGGACAATAAATCATGAGCTTATTCTGGAGAGTGGCCAGAATTCAGAAAGAAAACAGGAACTTAGGAAGTTAGTAGTTGTTTCCTATCCATAAGGCAAACCACAGTCCATTTATCAATTGTGAACGATGAATGCTGGGAAGCTTTCTACTAGACAGGACACCCCCATTGATGCATTCTCTTTTCTAATGTCTAAAACCACGGACACAGTGGATACACAGACATAGAAACACTTGCCTTGTCAAAAGAGTAACTAGAAACAGTCGACTCCAAACCAAACCAACCACCTTTTCTACCTATTCTCAGAACATGAGACAAAACCATAAACTCACACCCACACACATAAAGGCACCTCCTTCCCAAAAGTGGGTGTGTGACTATCCAGAGTGTCCTCTGACTGGTGGGCTATACTATGTTCCTCTCGAAATGGCCTTTCCACTTTCAGATCATGTCTCCTTGGCCAACTCTGTGATGCTGTGAGGAGCCTGCAGTTAGCCACTACCTGCTATCTCAGAAAAGGCCCCTCTTCAGAGCTCAACTGGCATTTGGCCATCCTCACATCAGTAGGTACCAAGAAAGTCTTACTTGTACTTGGTAAATCCAAACAAGTGAGCCCACAGGGACTGGGACTGGGACTGGCTCTCAGTGCCTGGCTTCTTGCATCACAATTTCAGAGAGTTCCATCACCAAGGAAGTTAGCTAGGTCACTTCCTTCAAGAACTGAATGAGGTCCCTCTCTTGGCAACAACTTTGTCCTAACAGTTTCTTCCAAGGGTCCCTTTAGATGGAGGCTGCTCCTACTTTGTGTGACAATTTGACTAGTTAAAATGGTATATCAAAATAGGCACCTGGGAACAGCTCTCCACGCAGGCCTGGTTAGGTCCATCTTCTCTACATTAAGAAGAGAAAGGCTGATGCATACACATCCCTTCATCCTGTTCAGGTTGTTTGCCATGGAAGATGGCTTTTGCTCTCTCAGATCCTTCATAGCTGCCTACATCTTCTCCAGGGATCATTTCTGCATCGAACTTTGAGGTTCTCAGCAGTTGGAAGATACCCTACATTACTGTATTGTAAGATGAACTCTGTCCCTGCTCTTTTGTAATTTTAGATTGAGGCAACAGTGTATGGTTAGGGTTAATTACAGGTTCGATTTGGGTTAGGAATCATTCTGCGGGATGAATAATGGTCTTGGGAACCTGCAATATTTATAGGAATATAGAGATGAAATATAAGTATGAAAACAGAAATCTAGGTAAGATTTGAAGCTCAGAAGTGCATTTGGCAACTGATTGTGATACGTAGCTTTGAATTACTTTCTGCATACATGTTTCAGAAAAATCGATATACAATAGCATAGGACCTTGTACCTTGGATGATTGAATGTAGTAGAGAACATCCACTCAAAAAGGGATAGTTGACAGGATCAGGAAGATAGTCAGTATGTTTCAGAAGAAGAGTGAGTATAGGATTTGGACCAAAGTTCATAAGCAATAGGGTTTCGGTTAGAGAGTGAATGTCAATGTCAGCACATGCGAAGGGTCAGTCACAATGTTGAACTGGAGAAAATATGTAGGAAAGTAGATATCAATAGAGACATTAGGAAATCAGGAAAAGTACAAAGTGAGTGAAAAAATTAGACATTTTCAATGGTATTGAGGTTGAATATATAATCTTAGGAAGAACCAAATATGTAGTCACCAATAGGATTGACATTTGAGAGCATTAGGCAACCTGGTCATGGATGTTTTTAGTAATCCATGTTCAGTTTCCATTTAGGTTTTGGTACAGTCATACGTGTGAATTTTGCATTTTGTGTCCAGAATATTACTGTGATACCATGCATATGTAGATCAGGTGATATGAGTATTTCTTCCACCATTTCTGGGAGCAATATTTTGAAGATGTATAAATTAATATTGGGGATACAAAGAGGTGTAACCTGTGTCTATTAATATAGAGATAATGCATGAATAGACCATACTGTGAATAAATAATATAACTGGTTCCACTTTACAAAATGTATTGAATTGATTTCAGAAAATATATAAGAAATCTTTTATTGATATAAAATCATTCATTCCAACCAGTTATACATCTAATAGTGATATTATAGTTATGGTTTATCATAAAGTGTGTGTCCGTTTTGCTTTAAAAGTGATAAAGGAAATCGAAAATAATGTGTTTGGAAAGAAATCTCATGAAAAGATCAGTCAAGAAACATGGAGGAAAACATGTGTTCTGAAGCAGGAAGTGATTGAAATTGAAACAAATGCCTATAAATTTGCTAAATTGTGGAGGAAATATATATCCTATGATGTGCATAAACTGAAGAAATTGTAATGTCCCAGTGTTGAATAAAAATGAACGTCGATATACACATCATGTCCCATAGGAATCTACTTGCATTGATGATAAACTGTGTCAGTTACTGTAGAAATGTTAGGATTTGTATGCACCATTCACTGAAGTTAGTTTTCAGCACTAGGAATCAAATATGTATTTCAGGTGGATGAAATTTTCTGAGAATAATCTTGTGAAACGTTGATTATAAATCCACGTTCATGAACATGAATAAAATTAGGAAGTGTATATAAGACACATATATTTCATATTTTGAAAAATATGGAGAGAGTGTGTATATATATATATATATATATATATATATATATATATATACACACACACACACACACACACAGAGAGAGACATTAAAAATAGCAATATATGCCAATCAAAATTCACCATGAAATATATATCATCCACAGATCCAAAAATATTCATTTTACTGAACAAAGATTTGTGTATAATTTTGTTCTCTAGAAAGCTCACCCATAGGTTGAATTTTCAGTTCCAACGGCGTTTATGAGGAGTGATCTCTTCTCTCAATTTGTATCTGCCAAGTCAGCCACCTCACAAGAATGTACGTGTAGTACCAGGTAGGATTCTCTATGTGCATATAAAAATATATGTGCTGAGTAGGCTACAGAGAAAGAGAGATAACAATTCACATATTTGTTATCTTTAAAATCACATGGACAACTATTGCAACAAAAATTGTCTAGATTAATAACTCCTAACCTTTATTATGCAAAAGGCAAGTCCAACTATACACCATGCCTCCTCTGAACTGTTTGTATTTCTATTATGTTTGGGTTATTTTTCTGCCTCATATTAGGATTAGTAGTCAGACACTAGTAGGGTATGGTTTAGTGTCAGGGATTCAGTATTTCAAATGGAAAATTGGAAAATGAATCCAATATGTATGCAAATATGTCCTACACAAAAGTCTTCCCACTCTCATCCAGAAAAATCCATGGACATTATCTTCACCCTATGTAAGATGCAATTCGAAGAGAAGAGTTAGAAAATCTGTGAATACATATCTGGAATGGAAAATGCTCAGGAGTTCACAACCTTGGAGGTGGTAGAGGAGTTTCCAAAAGTAAGTGACTGCGTAAACACTCCACAAACATGGAACTCTGCTGGCCAAAAGCCTTCTTGAGAAACTGCCTCTGAGTTTGGACACATGAAATATATCTTGTTGTCCGGAGCTTTAGCTTCATTTCTGGTGAGACCATCAAAGCTGGATCTGCATCTATGTGACCTGGAGGACATCGTTTCTTATTTTCCATTGAACATTAGGTACCGGTGTTGATTTCTCTCTTTGTTGGTAAACTGTGGCCACTGGAAGCTTAGTGTCTCCCTGAGTGGACTGTGAAGCCATTTGGTCATCCTGAACTTTTTGTTGTGTTTCTTGCTGCTGCACTGGGAGTTTGGTATTTGCTTCACGAAATACAAGGAGTTCAACTAGGATATAGTGCTAGAGGGAGTTCTGTGACGTGTGTTGGGTCAGGGTCTGCAGGAGAATTCACCAACCAGGGTTCTATCCCACATAGCTTGCCCCCTTGACCATCGCAACCTGATTCTGAACATTGCCCAGAAACCTCTCCATATAACAAGATGCCTTTTCATATAATAGTCTGCTGGCTGTACCAAGTCAGTCACAAGCTATTTGGAAGCCAATGGCTGATCCACATGGCCACACCACAGTTGTATTATCACACACCTGCCCACCACTGCTCTAGGCCCACTACTCAGCAGGCTCCAACTTACTGGCATCTCTGTTCCACACCATTTTCATGAAACCCAGCCAATCAAGGCACTGTCTGTAACACTAATGATCAGCAAGAGAACAACCAATGGTTCTCCAGTGCCACTTGGTCATTGGGAATTTCAAAAACATCATGGTATTTATCTATCCATTTTTCAAGAATGAAGTTGGAGGCACTTTGGGGTTTCCATTCTTCCAGGAACCATTACATGGGGAGGACTCTCATTTCAATGAAAGCCCTGAAAAACTCTCACAGGCAAGGCTTCCCAAACAGTGGCCAAAAGGTCACATGAAGACAGGCCCATTGAGGTCTACAACGGGAGGTCCATGTGTCTTTTGACTCTTAACTATGGCTGCCAAGTTTTTCAGAATAAAATCATGCGATATCCTTGCTGAGAATTTCAGTTCTCTGTGGAAAGCCACCCTGGGCCTAGATCTCAGGTTTCAAGGGCAACTCTTATGCGTGGCCTCCTAAAATCTCAACACAATTCATGGCAACACTTCTCTGAGGTCAGTTCCAGAACTCAGTCTCTAAGAGGAATCACACCAGAGTTCAAGCCCATGTGGACCCTGTTATCTCTTCCAACCGCCACACAAATGACCACAATTAAAACCAAAACATTCCCACATGTCCCTCATTTTCATCCATATAGACAGTCATTATAAACTCTGGCTGGAGGTTTCCATGAGGGGCGCAGCCAAGACAGTGTACAAAATATGCACTCTTGCCACTCATTTGTCTAAATTCATGGTGGCCTGGACACCCTTCCTGTGAACCAGGAGTGATCAAAAAAGCCTGCCGTTAACGCTGCTCTGCTTCTCCAATTTGAGGCCTACTGACAGTCAGGTATAGATTCATTATGTGATTTGGCATCATGAGAGAACCCAGGTACTTCTGAAGGACTTTGAAGAACTCATTTGACCCAAAAAAAATCCCTATTCTCACTTTATGGAGGTCAGGAACCTATCGGAGGAAGGCAGGAGACTTCATCTACAATGACTGATCTTTTTGCCATTTTGGTTTTGGATGCACACATGGGATCTTCTTTACATCTATCAGGAGCTGAGAATCTTATCCACAGCCTCAAACAGAGCCTAGTGTCTGATTAAGACACATCCTTTTCCAAAGCAATTAAGCAAAGAGCCACAGGTGATGCACATTCATTTCCATTTGAAATCTGTTTCTTCAGACTTCACAAATTGGTGGCATGATGCAAAGACCTTCCTGACATTCAAGGCAACAGAACCATAGGTAAGCAAATGGACCAAAGCAGGGTTTCTCCACTGAGACTTTACTGCTCACACTGATATCTGAGTTTTCTGAGATGTTCCCATTCCCTTCAGCTATCAAGAACATGGACATGTCACAGAGCTTGGAGGTGGTACATATCTTGGACAATACATCATGAGCTTATTCTGGAGAGTGGCCAGAATTCAGGAAGAAAACAGGAACTTAGGATGTTAGTAGGTGTTTCCTATCCATAAGGCATACCACGGTCCATTCATCAATTGTGCAGGCTAAATGCTGGGAAGCGTTCTACTAGACAGGACACCTCCATTGATGCATTCTCTTTTCTAATGTCGACAACCACGGACACAGTGGATACACAGACATAGAAAGTCGCCTTGTCAAAAGACTTACTAGAAACAGTCGACTCCAAACAAAACCAACCACATTTCCTACCTATTCTCAGAACATGAGACAAAACCGCAAACTCACATCCACAAACAAAGGCAACTCCTTCCCAAAAGTAGGTCTGTGACTATCCGGAGTGTCCTCTGACTGGTGGGCCATACTATGTTCTCCACAAAATGACCTCTCCTGTCTCAGATCTTGTCTCCTTGGCAAACTCTGTGATGCTGTGAGGAGCCAACGGTTAGCCACTACCTGCTATCTCAGGAAAGGCTTCTCTTTAGAGCTCTCCTGGCATTTGGCCATCCTCACATCAGTAGGTACCAAGAAGGTCTGACTCTGTACTCGGTAAATCCAAACAAGTGAGCGCACTGGGACTGGGACTGGGACTGGCTCTCGGTGCCTGGCTTCTTGCATCAAAATTTCAGAGTGTTCCATCACCAAGGAAGTTAGGTAGGTCACTTCCTTCAGGAACTGAATGAGGTCACTGCCTTGGCAACAACTTTGCCCTAACCATTGCTTCCAAGGGTCACATTGGATGGAGGCTGCCCTTACTTCCTTTGACAATTTGACTAGTTTCAATGGTATATCAAAATAGGCACCTGAGAACAGCTCTCCACGCAGGCCTGGTTAGGTCCATCTTCTCTACCTTACAAAGAGAGAGTCTGATGCATACACATTCCTTTTTCCTATCTAGATTGTTTGCCATTGAAGATGGCTTTTGCTCTCACAGGTCCTTCATAGCTGCTGACATCTTATCCAGGGATTATTTCTGCATCGAACTTTCAGGTTCTCAGCAGTTTGAAGATACCCTACATTCCTGTATTGTAAGACGAACTCTGTCCCTGCTCTTTTGTAATGTTAGATTGAGGCAACCGTGTATGGTTATCGTAAATAGCAGGTTTGATTTGGATTAGGAATCATTCTGCAGAATGAATAATGATGTTGGGAACCTGCAATATTTATAGGAATATAGAGATGAAATATACGTATGAAAACAGAAATCTAGGTAAGATTTGAAGCTCAGAAGTGCATTGGGCAACTGATTGTGATACGTAGCTTTGAATTACGTTCTGCATACATGTTTCAGAAAAATCGATATACAATGGAATAGGACCATGCACCTTGGATGATTGAATGCAGTAGAGAACATCCACTCAAAAAGTGATAGTCGATAGGATCAGGAAGATAGTCAGTATGTTTTGGAAGAAGAGCTAGTATAGGATTTGGACCAAAGTTCATTAGCAATAGTGTTTCCGTTAGAGAGTGAATGTCAATGTCAGCACCTGTAAAGTGTCAGTCACAATGTTGAACTGGAGAAAATATCTAGGAAAGTAGATATCAATAGAGACATTAGGAAATCAGTCAAAGAGTATCAAGTGAGTGAAAAAAATTAAACATTTTCAACAGTTTTGAGGTTGAATATATAATCTTATGAAGAAACAAATATGTAGTCACCAATAGGATTGACATTTGAGAGCATTAGCAACCTGGTCATGGATGTTTTTAGTAATCCATGTTGAGTTTCCCTTTAGGCTTTGGTACAATCATACGAGTGACTTTTGCATTTTGTGTCCAGAATATTACTGTGATAACATGCATATGTAGATCAGGTGACATGAGTATTTCTTCCACCATTTCTGGGAGCAATATTTTAAAAATGTATAAATTAGTATTGGGGGTACAACGAGGTGTACCCTGTGTCTATGAATATAGAGATAATGCATGAATAGACCATAATGTGAATAAATAATATAACTGGTTACACTTTAAATAATGTATTGAATTGATATCAGAAAATGTATAAAAAATCTTTTATTGATATGTAATCATTCATTCCAACCAGTTATACATCTTATGATGATATTACAGTGATGGTTTATCATGAAGTCTGTTTCAGTTTTGCTTCAAAACTGATAAAGGAAATCGAAAATAATGTGTTTGGAAAGAAGTCTCATGAAAAGACCAGTCAAGAAACACAGAGGGATGCATGTGTTCTGAAGCAGGAAGTGATTGAAAGTGAAACAAATGCCTATATATTTGCTAACCTGTGGAGGAAATATATATCCTATGATGTGCATAAACAGAAGAAATTGTAATGTGCCAGTGTTGAATTAAAATGAACATCAATATACACATCATGTCCATTGGAATCTACTTGCTTTGATGATAAACTGTGTCAGTTACTGTAGAAATATTAGGATTTGTAAGCACCATTCACTGAAGTTAGTTCTCAGGACGAGGAAACAAATATGTATTTCAGGTGGTTGAATGTTTCTGAGAATAATCTTGTGAAAAGTTGATTATATATCCACATACATGAATATGAATGAATTTAGAGAGTGTTTAATAAGACACATTTTTTTCATATTTTGAAAAATCTAGAGAGTGTATATATATATAATATATATATATATATATATATATATATATATATATATATATATATATATATATATATATACATGTAAAACTCATGGAGAAATATTACAATTAAAATTTGACAAGATTTATAATACATACCCTTGATAAAGCCGAAGGCAAATCCAAGTATATACCATGCCTCCTATGAAAGGCCTGTATTTCAATTCTGTTACGTTTCTTTTTATCCATCATATTAGCATTAGTAGTCAGAGTCTATTAGGGTATGTGTTAGTGTCAGGGATCATTATTTCAAATGAAAATAGAAAAATGAATCTAATGTGTATGCAAATATGTGCTACACAAAAATCTTGCCACTCTCATCCAGAACAATTCCTTGACATTTACTTCGCTCCAAGTAAGACACAATTAGTGGAGAGGAGTTCGAAAACCTGTGATTACATATGTGGAACTGAAAATGTTCAGGAGTTCACAACATTGGAGGTGGTAGAGCAGTTTCCAAAAGTAAGGGAGAGGTTAAACACTCCACAAACTTGGAGCTCTTCTGGCCTAAAGACTCTTTGAGAAAATGCCTCTCAGGTTGGGCACATGAAATATATGAAGTTGTCAGGAGATTTAGCTTCCTTTGTTGTGACACCATCAAATGTGGGTCTGCATCTATGTGACCTGGAGGAAATGGTTCCTTATTTTCTAATGAACATGAGACAGCAGTTCTGAATTCTCTTTTTCTTGGTAAACTGTGGCCACTGGGAGTTAAGTTTCTCCCCGTGTGGTCTGTGAAGCCGTTTGGTCATCCTCCATTTTCGTGGTGTTTCTTACTGCTGCACTGGGAGTTTGGAATTGGCTTAATGAAATACAAGGAGTTCAACTGGCACACAATTCTGGAGGGAGCTCTGTCACGTGTGATTGGTCAGGGTCTTCAGGAGAATTTTCGAAACATGGATCTATCCCACATAGCTTTCCCCCTTGACTATAGCAACCGAATTCTGAACATTGCCCTGAATCATCTCAATATAACAAGATGCCTTTACATATAAGGGTCTGCTGCCTGCACCATGTCAGTCACAAGTATTTTGGAAGCCAATGGCCGATCCACGTGGTCCCACAACAGATATTTATTCACAACCATATAGTCCACTGCTCTAGCCCCAATACTCAGCAGGCTCCAACTTATGACATCTCGGTTCTATACCATTTTCATGACAACCAGTCAATCAAGGAACTGTCTGGTACACTCATGATCAGCAACAGGACATCCAAAGTTTCTCCAGTGCCACCTGGTCATGGGAATATTAAAAATTTCATGGTATTTATGTAGCCATTTTTCAAGGATGATGTTGGAGGCACTGTGGGTTTCAATTCATTCAGGAACCATTAAATGGTGAGTAAGCTCATTTCAATGAAAGGTCTGGAGAACTCTCACAGACAAGGCTTCCCAAAGAGTGGCCAGAAGGTCACATGAAGCCAGGCTCATTGAGGTCTACAATGTGAGGTACATGTGTGTTTTGAGTGTCAACTATGACTTCCAAGTCTTTCAGTAAAAAAATCATGTTTTATCCTGGCTGAGATTCCCAGTGCTCAGTGGAAAGCCACCCTGGGCCTAGATCTCAGTTTCCAAGGGCTAATCTCATGTGTGGCCTCCTATAATCCCAACACAATTCATGGCAATACTTCTCTCAGGTGAGTTCCAGAACTCAGGCTCTAAGGAGTATCAGAGCAGAGTTCAAGCCCTGGTGGACCAAGTCATCTCTTCCAACCGCCACACAAATGACCACAATTAAAACCAAAACACTCCTACATGGCCCTCATCTTCTTCCATAAAGACACTCATCATAACATATGGCTGGAGGTTTCCATGAGGGGCACAGCCCAAGACAGTGTCCAAAATAAGCTCCCTTGCCCCTCATTTGCCTAAAGTCAGGGTGGCTTGGACACCCTTCTTCTGAACCAGGAGTTCAGAAGGGTAAAAGAAGGGTAAAAGAAATTGAAATTAAAGTGTTAAAGTTAAAGTGTAAAAGACCGGGTGTTGTAAAGTTTCTAATCTTCAAGGCCTGGTTTAAAATGTAAAGGACCAGGTATTTTTAAGTTTCCATGCTACACGCAAAACCTGAAATTCCTGTAAATTGTAGGACAATTTCTGGACTGCCCAGTAAATATTCCCCCTGACCGCCTGGTTGTTTAATAACCTAGGACCCTGTGTGGCCTACCACATATGCATTGCAGGGCCTAAATCAATCAATTTCAATGTGTACCCCGCTTTAGAATTGACCTATCACTTCCGCCTGACGTGTTCAAGCCAATGAATGAACTAATCATGTTTAGGATTTGTTGTTTCATTTTCCCACAGTGTATGATGATTTGCTAAAGGAGACTGTGATATATGTAAAGTCTCACACTCCCCAAATCGTGTACTTAAGCACTGCTCAACCCCTGCTTGGGGATCTGGGCTGCTCTCCCTTCTTGAGTGAGCACAGAGCACCAGCATGCTGGATTGGATCCTCAATAAATGTCTTTTGCTGTTGCATGAGCCTTGGTCTCATACATGAACATGAATGAAATTAAGGAGTGTATAATAAGACACATATATTTCATATTTTGAATAATCTATAGAGTGTAGATTTTTCACAAAACACATACAGAGATATTAAAAAGTAGCAATATATATGCCAATCAAAATTCATCATGAAATACATATCATACACAGATCCAAAAATCTTTATTTTACTGAACATGGATTTATGTGTAATGTTGTTCAACTAGGAAGCTCACGCAAATATTGAATTTTCAGTTCCTACAGCATTTAGGAGGAGTGATCTCTTCTCAAAATTTGTATCTGCCTAGTCAGCCACCTCACAATAATGTACGTGTGGTACCAGGTAGGATTCTATTTGTGCATATAAAAATACATGTGCTGAATAGGCAACAGAGAAAGGGAGACAGGAATTCACATATCTGATACCTTTCAAAACACATGGAGAACTATTTCAATTAAAAATTAACCAGATTTTTAACAACTACCCTTTATCATGCAAAAGGCAAGTCCAACTATACACTATGCCTCCTCTGAATTGCTTGTATTTCTATTCTGTTTGGGTTATTTTTCTCCATCATATTACCATTAGTAGTCAGAGTCTAGTAGGGTATGCTTTAGTGTCATGGATTCAGTAATTCAAATGAAAATAAAGGAAAATGAATCCATTGTTTACGCAAATATGCACTACAAAAAATCTTTCCACTCTCATTCAGAGCAATGCCTTGACATTACCTTCACCCCAAGTAAGACACAATTAGAGGACAAGAGTTAGAAAATCTGTGAATACATATCTGGAATGGAAAATGCTCAGGAGTTCACAAGCTTGGACATTTTAGAGGAGTTTTCAAAATTAAGGGACAGGATAAACAGTCCACAATCATGGAACTCTGCTGGCCTAAAGACTTCTTGAGAAACTGCCTCTGAGGTTGGGCACTTGAAATATATTTTCTTTTCAGGAGCTTTAGCTTCCTTTGTGGTGATACCATCAAAGATGGGTCTTCATTTATCTGACCTGGAGGACATGGTTTCTTATTTTCCAAAGAACATGAGGCAGCAGTGCTCAATCCTACCTTTGAAGGTAAACTGTGGCCACGGAGGGCTAAGTGTCTCCCCGTCTTGACTGTGAAGCCAATTGGTCATCCTACAATTTTCGTGGTGTTTTTTGCTGCTGCACTGGGCTTTTGGTATTTCCTTCATGAAATACAAGGAGTTCAACTGGGACACAGTGCTGGAGCGAGTTCTGTCACGTGTGGAGGGTCAGGGTCTACAGGAGAATTCACCAACCAGGCTTCTATCGCACATAACTTGCAACATTGTCTATAGCAAACTGATTCTGAACATTGTCCTGAAACCTTTCCTTATAACAAGATGCCTTTACATATAAGGGTCTGCTAGCTGCACCATGTAAGCCACAAGCCATTTAGAAGTTAATGGCAGACTCACATGGCCCCACCACAGATATTTTATTATACACCTGCACACCACAGCTCTGGGCCCACTTCTCAGCACTCTCCAACTTACTTACATCTCTGTTCTACACAATTTTCGTGAAACCCAGTCAGTCAAGGCACTGTCTGGTACACTCATGATCAGCAACAATATATCCAAAGGTTCTCCAGTGCCACCTGGTCAGGGGAATTTCAAGGTATTTATGGAGCAATTTTTCAAGGATGAAGTTGGAGGCACTGTGGGTTTCAATTCATTCAGGAACCATTAAATGTTGAGGAACCTCATTTCAATGAAAGCTCTAGAGAACTCTCACAGGTAAGGCTTCCCAAAGAGTGGCCAAAATATACATATATTTCATATTTTGAAAAATCTTGACAGTGTATATCTATATCTATATCTATATCTATATCTACACACACACACACACACACACAAACACACACAGACATTAAAAACTAGCAATATATATGCCAATCGAAATTCATCATGAAATATATATCATCCACGTATTCAAAAATATTCATTTTACTGAAAATGGATTTATGTATAATGTTGTTCAACTAGAAAGCTCACCCATAGGTTGAATTTTCAGTTCCAACAGCGTTTAGGAGGACTGAACTTTTCTCACAATTTGTATCTTCCAAGTCAGCCACCTCAGAAGAATATATGTGTGATACAAGGTACAATTCTATATGTGCATATAAAAATATATGTGCTGAATAGGATACAGAGAAATGGGGGAGACAGGAATTCACATATTTGATAAGTTTAAAAATACATGGACAACTCTTTCAACAAAAAAATTGACTAGATTTATAACTCCTACCCTATATAATGGAAAAGGCAATTCCAACGGTACACCATGACTCCTCTGATGTGTTTGTATTTCTATTCTGTTTGGGTTACTTTTCTCCATCAAGTTAGGATTAGTTGTCAGAGTCTTGTAGGGTATGGGTTAGTGTCAGGGATTCAGTATTTCGAAAGGAAAATTGGAAAATGAATCCAATGTGTATGCAAATATGTGCTACACAAAAATCTTCCGACTCTCAACCAGAACAATGCCTTGACCTTAACTTCGTCCCAAGTAACACATGTAGAGAAGATGAGTAAGAAAATCTGTGAGTACATATCTGGAATTGAATATGCTCAGGAGTTCACAACCTTGCAGGTAGAAGGGGAGTTTCCAAAAGTAAGGGACAATGTAAACACTCCACAAACATGGAGCTCTGCTATCCTAATGACTTCTGGAAAAACTGCCTCAGATGTTGGGCTCTTGAAATATATGTTGTTGTCAGGAGCTTTAGCTTCGTTTGTAGTGAGACCATAAAAGCTGGGTCTGCATCTATGTGACCTGGAGTAGATGCTTTCTTATTTACCAATGAAAATGAGGCAGCATTGATGAATTCTCTCTTTCTGGGTCAACTGTGGCCACTTGGGTCTCAGTGTCTCCTCATGTGGACTCTGAAGCCATTTGATCATCCTCCAATTTTTGTGATGTTTTTTGATGCTGCACTGGGAGTTCAGTATTTGCTTCAAGAAATACAAGGAATTTAACTGGGACACAGTGCTGGAGGGAGTTCTGTCACGTGTGGTGGAACAGGGTCTGCAGGAGAATGCACAAACCAGGCTTCTTTCCAACATAGCTTGCCACCTTGACCATAGCAACCTGATTCTGAACATTGCCCTGAAACTTATCCATATAACAAGAATCATTTACATATAATGGTCTGCTGGATACACCATGTCAGTCACAAGGCATTTGGAAGCCATTGGCAAATCCAGATAGAAGCACCACAGATGTTTTATCTCACACATGCCCACCTTTGCTCTAGGTCCACTATTCAGCAGGCTCCAACTTACTGGCATCTCTGTTCTACACCATTTTCGTGAAACCCAGCCAATCAAGACACTGTCTGGTACACTCATGATCACCAACAGGATATCCAATGGTTCTCCACTGCCTCCTAGATATGGGAATTTCAAAAATTTAATGGTATTTATCGAGCCCATCTTTCAAGGTTGAAGTTGGAGTCACTGAGTGTTTCATTTAATTCAGTAATCATTAAATGGTGAAGAAGCTCATTTCAATGAAAGCTCTGGAGAACTCTAACTGCTAAGGCTTCTAAAAAAGTGGCCAAAATGCCACATGAAGCCAGGCCCATTGAAGTCTACAATGTTAAGTGCATTTGTGTTTTGACTCTCAACTATGGCTGCCAAGTGTTTCAGAATAAAATTATGTGATACCCTGGCTGAGATTCCCAGTGCTCTGTGGAAAGCCACCCTGGGAATAGATCTCTGTTTCCAATGGCGACTCCCATGTGTGGCCTCCTAATATCCCAACACAATTCATGGCAATACTTCTCTGAGGTCAGTTCCAGGACTCAGTCTCTATGGGGTATCACACCAGAGTTCAAGCCCAGGTGGACCCAGTCATCGCTTCCAACTGCCACACAAATAACCACAGTTAAAACCAAAACACTCCCAACTCCTCATTATCTCTGGCGGGATGTTTCCATGAGGGGTGCAGCCCAACACAGTGTCCAAATAAGCTCGCTTGCCCATCATTTTCCTAAAGTCAGGGTGGATTGTACACCCTTCCTGTGAACCAGGAGGGATCAAATATGCCTTCCAGTAATACTGCTCTGCTTCTCCAATTTGAGGCCTACTGACTGTCGGTATAGATTTTTTATGTGATGTGGAGTCATGAGAAAACACAAGCATGTATGCAATTGCCTTTGCAGGGCTTTGAAGAACTCATTTGATTCAAAGGATCCCTATGTTCACTTGAGGGTGGTAAGGAACCTAACAGAGGAAGGCGAGAGACTTCATCAACAATGACTGATCTTTTTCCCATTTTGGTTTTGGATGCACACATGGGATCATTCTTTAGATCCATCAGGTGCTGAGAACCTAAGCCACAGCCTAACACAGGGCCAAGAGACTGATTCAGACACATCCATTTCCAAAGCAATTAACAAAGAGCCACAGGTGATGCCCATTTAATTCCATTTTAAAACTGTTTTCTTCAGGCTTCACAAACTGTGTCCTGAGGCCAAGACCTTCCTCACATTCAGGGGAAGAGAAGAATTGGTTAGCAAAAGGCCCAAAGCAGAGTTTCTCCACTGAGGCTTTCCTGGTCACACAGATATCTGAGTTTTTTGAGATGCTAGCCATTCCCTTTAGCTATCCACTACATGGCCTTGTCACAGAGCTTGGAGGTGGTACATATCTTGGACACAAAACCATGAGCCTATTCTGGAGAGTGGCCAGATTTAGGAAGAAAACAGGAACTTAGGAAATTAGTACGTGTTTTCCATCCATAAGGGAAGCCACAGTCCATTCATCAATTGGGCAGGATGAATGCTGGGAAGGATTCTACTAAACAGGACACATCCATTGATGAATTCTCTTTTCAAATGTCGACAACCACGGACACAGTGGGATACACAGACATAGAAACACTCACTTTGTGAAACGACTTACTAGGAACAGTCCACTCCAAACCAAACAAACCACCTTTTTTACCTATTCTTAGAACATGAGACAAAACCACAAACTCACACTCACACCCACAAAGGCACCTCCTTCCCCCAAAGAGGTCTGTGACAATCCGGAGTGTCCTCTGACTTGTGGGCCTTATTATTTCCCAGAAATGTCCTGTCCTGTCTCAGATCTGGTCTCCTTGGCCAAATCTGCGAAGTGGTCAGGAGCCAGCTGTGAGCAACTACCTGCTTTCTCAGGAAAGGCCCCTCTTCTGAGCTCTCCTGAAATTTGGCCATTCTCACATCAGTAGGTACCAAGAAAGACTGACTCTGTTCTTTGTAAATCCAAATAAGTGAGCCCACTGGGAATGGTACTGGGACTGCCTCTGGTTGCCTGGCTTCCTGGATCCCAAGTTAAGAGAGTTCTATCACCAAGGAAGTGAGGAAGGTCACCTCCTTTGTGAACTGAATGAGGTCACTGCTTTGGAAACCACTTTGTCCTAAAATTTGCTTCCAAGGTTCCCATGAGATGGAGGCTGCTCCTATTTCCTGTGATACTTTCACAACTGAGAATTGTATATCAACCATAGGCAGCCGGGAACAGCTCTCCACACTGGCCTGGTTTGGTCCATCTTCTCTACATTAAGAAGAGTGAGGCTGATTCTGACACATCCCTTCATCCTGACCGGGTTGTTTGCCATGGAAGATGACTTTTGCTCTCTCAGGTCCTTCATAGCTGCCTAAATCTTCTCCAGGGATCATTTCTGCACGGAACTTTGAGGTTCTCAGAGGTGGAAGATCCCCTACATTCCTGTATTGGAAGACCAATTCTGTCCCTCCTCTTCTGTAAAGTTAGATTGAGGGAACATTGTATGGTTAAGGTTAATAACAGGTTCCATTTTGGTTAGGAATCATTCTCTGGGATGAATAATGGTATTGGGATTTTGTGATATTTTCAAGAATATATAGGTGAAATATAAGTATGAAAAAAGAAATCTAGGTAATTTTTGAAGGACAGAAGGGAATTGGCCCCATGATTGGGATTCTTAGCTTTCAATTATGTTCTGCACAGGTGTCTCAGATAAATTGATATACAGTGGCATAGGATCTTTTCTTTTGGATGATTGAATGTAGAAGAGAACATCTGGTCCAAAAGGGATAGTTGGTGGATTAGGAAGATATTCGGTAGGTTTAGAATGAAGAGTGTGTATAGAATTTGGACCAAAAGATCTTTAGCAATAGGGTTTTGGGTAGAGACTGAAAGTAAATGTCAGCACATGTGAAGAGTCAGTCACAGTGATAAACTGGGGAAAAAATACAGGAAATCAGATATCAATAGAGACATTAGGAAATCAGGACAAGTATAAAGTGAGTGATAGGATTAGAAATTTTCAACAGGGTTGAAGTTGAATATGTAATTTCAGGAAGAAACAAATATGTAGTCAAAAATAGGATTCACTTTGAGAGCATTAGGCAACCTGGATATGGATTTTTTTTTTTAATCCATGCTCACTTTCCATTTAGGATTTGGTACAATCATAAGTGTGACCTTGCTTTTTGTTTCCACAATATTACTGTGATTAATGTATATATAGATCAGATGACATGAGTATTTCTTCCACCATTTCTGGGAGCAATATTGTGAAGACATATAATTTAGTATTGTGGGTACAAATAGGTATAGGCTGTGTTATACGAATATAGAGATAATGCATGAATAGACCATACTGTGAATAAATAATATAACTGGTTCCAAATTTAAATAATGGATTGAATTGATATCTGGATATATACTGGAAAACTTATATTGATATTCATACAATCATTCGTACCAGTTATACATCTAATGGTAATATTAGTGTTATAGTTTATCATGAAGTGTCTGTGAGTTTTGCTTCTAAAATGATTATGGAAATCAAAAATAATGTGCTTGGAAAGAAGTCTCATTAAAACAACAGTCACAAAACCTGGGGGAATACATATGTTCTGAAGCAGGAAGTAATTGAAAGTAAAAAAAAATCCTATGAATTTGTGAATTTGTGAATGAAAAATGTATTCTATTATGTGCAAAAACTGAAGAAATATTAATGTACCAGTTTTGAATAAAAATGAACGTCAAAGTACATATCATGTCCCATAGGAATCTACTTGCATTGATGTTAAACTGAGTCATTTACTGTAGCAATATTAGGATTTGTATGCACCATTCACTGAAGTTAGCTTTCAGTACTAGGAAACAAATATATATTTCAGGTGGATTAATATTCCAGAGAATATTCTTATGAAAAGTTTAATAAAAATACACATTCATTAACATCAATGAATTTAGGGAGTATATAATAAGACACATACATTTCATATTTTGAAAAATCTGGAGAGTTTATACATATATATATATATATATGCACACACACACACACACACACACATATACATTAAAATGTAGCAATATAAATGCCAATCCAAATACATCATGAAATATATATCATCCACAAATCCAAAAATCTTCACTTTTCTGAACATCAATTTAAGTATAATGTTGTTCAACTAGGAAGCTCACCCATAGTTTGTTTTGTAAGTTCCAACAGCATTTAGGAGGAGTGATCTCCTCTCACAATTTGTATTTGCCAAGTCAGCAACCTCACAAGTATCTACGTGTGATACCAGGTAGGATTCTATATGTGCATATAAAAATACATGTGCTGAATAGGGTACAGAGAAATGGAGACAGGAATTCTCATATTTGTTAACTTTAAAAACACATGGAGAAGGGAGGGGCAGAGCCGCCAACCGCGCCTGTAAGATAGGCGGACCTGCGAGCCACCGGTAGAACAGGCCTAGCGGCCCGCAATCGTACAAAACACATCGCCCTGGTTGGGGGTTGGGCAGAGCCGCTGCGCGCCTGCAAGGAACGCGGACATGCGACCCACAGGGAGAACAGGCCCAGCAACCCGCGGAGGGGCAGAGACACCCCTTGCAACTTCTAGAAAGGTGAACCTGTGACCCACCGGCAGAAGAGGCCCAGCTGCCTTCAGAGGGGCAGAGCCGGCCCCCGCGCCTGCGAAGTAGGCAGACCTGCGAACACCGACAGACCAGGCGCTAGGCCCCGCCACGGTGCTAGACACATAACCAGGTTTGGGGAGGGGCCGAGCTACTGCCCGTGCCTGGAAAGCAGGTGGACCTCTCACCCTCTGGCAGAACAGACCCAGCAACCTACCAGCCTGGTAGATATATCGACCCGGTTTAGGGAGGGGCAGAGCTGCCACTCGCGCCTGCAATGTAGACAGCCCTGCAATCCACAGACAGAAGAGGCCCAGCGGCACACAGAGGGGCAGAGCCGACACCTGCGCCTGCAAGGTAGGTGGACCTGTGACGCACTGGCTGAACAGGAGAAGCGCCCGAAGAGGGGTAGAGCAACTGCCCACTCCTGCAAGGTAGGCGGACAGGCTACCGACCGGCAGAACAGGTCCAGAGGGCTGCTGGTGTGGTAGGCACATTGCCCCAATTGGAGGAGGGGCAGAGCCACCGCCCACACCTGTGAGGGAGACTTTTCATGAATACAATAGCAATATAAACATTTAGGGGTAAAATTCAATAACACAAAAGTTCCACCAAACAGAAAAAAACGCGAACAGTAGGAAAAGACAAGGAAAGAAAGGACCACAAGCAATGCAGGTCAACTCAACATTAGAAGAGGTAATATCTGCAGCAGATGGAATGTCAGATAAAGAATTTAGGATATACTTGCTTCCGATGATCTGAGTCAACAGGGAGACATTAGACAGCAAAATCAGACAATGAAAGATCACTTCAACAATAAATTACATAAACAAATCCAAGAAGCAAAAGATCAACTATACAGGGAGATAGAGGTTATAAAAAAAAACAAACAGAAATCATAGAAGTGCAGGAAGCAATAAACCAACTTAAAAACTCAATTGAGAATACTACCAGCAGAGTAGATCACGTAGAAGATAGAACATCAGACAATGAAGACAAAGTATTTCAACTTGAAAAGAACATAGACAGCTCAGCAAGACTGTTAAGAAACCATGAGCAGAAAATCCAAGAAATATGGGATAACATGAAGAGACCAAACTTAAGAGTAATTGGGATACAGGAAGGTATACAGGTGCAAAACAAAGGAATGAGCAACCTATTCAATGAAATAATATGAGAAACCTTCCCAGACATGAAGAATGAGACAGAATCCCAAATCATAGAAGCATACAGGATGCCGAATGTGCAAAATCATAAGAGATAAAGACCTAGACATATTATAATGAAGATGCCAAACATACAGAATAAAGAGAGAATTTTAAAAGCTACAAGAGAAAGGAAGCAGATTACATTTAGGGGTAAACCAATCAGGATAACAGCTGATCTTTCAACACAGACTCTGAAAGCTAGAAGATCCTGGAATAACATTTTTCAAACACTGAAAGAAATTGGGTTCCAACCAAGAATTGTGTATCCAGCGAATTTAAGCTTCTGGATGGAAGATAAAATTAAAACCTTCCATGATAAACAAAAGTTAAAAGAATTTGCAGCTAGAAAACCCTTTCTTCAAAAGATCCTTGGCAAAACATTATAGGAAGACGAAATGGAAAATAACAATGAAAACCAACAGTGGGAGGTAGTACAGTAAAGGGGGGAAAAATAATCAAAGAGGAAAAAAAAACATGGTTAGTAACATAAATAAACAAATATGGCTGGAATAACAACCCATATCTCAATAGTAACCCTAAATGTTAATGGCTTAAACTCACCAATTAAGAGACACAGGCTAGTAGAATGGATCACGAAAGAAGACCCAACAATTTTCTGCCTGCAGGAGACGCATTTGATAGGAAAAGAGAAACATAGACTGAAGTTGAAAGGTTGGGAGAAATCATATCACTCATATGGACTTCGGAAACAAGCAGGAGTGTCCATACTCAGATCAAATAAAATAGATGTCAAGCCAAATTAAGCAAAAGGGATAAAGAGGGACACTACATACTGCTCAAGGGAACCATACACCAACAAGACATAACAATCATAAATATATATGCCCCAAACAATGGTTCAGCTATGTTCATCAAAAAAACTCTTCTCAAGTTCAAGAGTCTGATAGACCACAATACAATAATCATGGGAGACTTCAACACACCTCTCTCACTACTGGACAGATCTTCCAAACAAAAGTTGAATAAGGAAACTATTGAACTGAATAACACAATTAATAACATAGACTTAATAGACATATATAGAATATACCACCCAACATCAAGCAGTTACACTTTTTTCTCAGCAGCACATGGATACCTCTCAAAAATAGATCATATATTATGTCACATGGCAACTCTTAGACAATATAAAGGTGTATAGATAATACCAGGCATCTTATCTGATCATAATGGAATGAAACTGAAAAATCAACAATAAAAGAAGGAAGGAAACTTCATGCATCACTTGGAGAATGAACAATACGTACTGAATGATCAATGGGTTATAGAAGACATCAAGGAGGAAAATAAAAAATTCTTAGAGATAAATGAAAAAGACAGACGGAACATATCAGAATCTATGGGACACATTGAAAGCAGTTCTAAGAGGAAAATTCATTGCTTGGAGTTCTTTCCTTAAAAAAAGAAAAAAAAAAAAACAACAAATAAATGATCTCATAGTTCATTTCAAAATCCTAGAAAAAAAAGAGCAAAACAACAGCAAAAGAAGTAGAAGGCAAGAAATAATTAAAATCAGAGCTGAAATTAATAAAATCAAAACAAAAGAATCAATTGAAAAATTTGACAATACTAAAAGTTGAAAAATAAATAAAATTGACAGACTCTTAGCCATGTTAACAAAGAGAAGAAGAGAGAGAACTCAAATTACTATCATACTGGATGAAAATGGCAATATCACAACAGACACTTCTGAAATACAGAAGATAATCAGAAATTATTTTGAATCCTTATACACCAATAAATTAGAAGATAGTGAAGGCATTGATAAATTTCTTAAGTCATATGATCTGCCCAGATTGAGTCAGGAGGATATAGACAACCTAAGCAGACCAATATTAATTGAGGAAATAGAAGAAACCATCCAATGACTACCAACTAAGAAAAGAACAGGACTGAATGGGTATACAGCAGAGTTTTTCAAAACCTTTAAAGAGGAACTAATACCAGTACTTTTCAAGATATTTCAGGAAATAGAAAAAGAGAGAGAACTTCCAAATTCATTTTAGGAGGCCAATATCACCCTGATTCATAAAACAGACAAAGACACTTCAAAGAAAAAAATCTACAGACCAATATCTCTAATGAACCTAGATGCAAAAATCCTCAATAAAATTCTGGAGAATCAGATACAAAAACATATTTAAAAAATTGTGCAACATGATCAAGTAGGATTCATCCCTGGGATACAAGGCTGGTTGAATATACGGAAATCAATAAATGTTATTCACCACATCAATAGACTTAAAAATAAGAACCATATGATCACCCCAATAGATGCAGAAAAAGTATTCAACAATGTACAGCATCCCTTTATGTTCAAAACTCTAGAAAAACTAGGGATAACAGGAACATACCTCAATATTGTAAAAGCAATCTATCTAAGCCTCAGGCTAGTATTATTCTGAATTGTGAAAAAATTGAAAGCATTCCCTCTAAAATCTGGAACAAGACAGGGATGCCTTCTCTCACGACTTCTGTTCAACATAGTTCTCGAAACACTGGCCAGAGAAATTAGACAAATGAAAGAAATTAAAGGCATAAAATTAGGAAAAGAAGAACTTAAATTATCACTATTTGCAGATGACATGACTCTATACCAAGCAGACCCAAAAGGGTCTACAAAGAAACTATTAGAGTTAGTAAATGAATTCAGCAAAGTGGCATGATATAAAATCAACAATCATAAATCAAAGGCATTC
The DNA here is from genome assembly GCF_048772815.1 of Callospermophilus lateralis. NCBI lineage: Eukaryota > Metazoa > Chordata > Mammalia > Rodentia > Sciuridae > Callospermophilus > Callospermophilus lateralis. The sequence continues at coordinate 37,243 of NW_027513296.1, read as the reverse complement.
CTGTATATCAGCAACAAATCCTCTGAAATGGAAATGAGGACTACCACTCCATTCAGAATATCCTCAAAATAAAAATAAAATACTTGGGAATCAACGTAACAAAAGATGTGAAAGACTTACACAATGAAAACTACAGAACAATAAAGAGAGAAATAGAAGAAGATCTTACAAGATGGAAAAATATACCCTGTTCATGGATAGGCAGAATTAACATCATCAAAATGGCGATATTACCAAAAGTTCTCTATAGGTTTAATGCAATGCCAATCAAAATCCCAAGGGCATTTCTTGTAGAAATAGATAAAACAATTATGAAATTCATATGGAAAAATACAAAACCCAGTATATCAAAGACAACTCTAAGCAGAAAGTGTGAATCAGGCGGTATAGCGATACAAGTCCTCAAATTATACTACAGAGCAATAGTAACAAAAAGAGCATGGTACTGGTACCAAAACAGGTGGGTGGACCAATGGTACATAATAGAGGACACAGAAATCAATCCACAAAATTACAGCTATCTTATATTTGATAAAGGAGCTAATAGCATGAAATGAAGGAAGGATAGCATCTTTAAAAAATGGTGCTGGATAAACTGGAATTCCATATGTAACAAATGAAACTGAATCCCTTTCTCTCTCCATGCACAAAAGTTAACTCAAAATGGATCAAGGAGCTTGATATCAAATCAGAGACACGGCATCTGATGGAAGAAAACTTTGGCTATGATCTACATACTGTGGGGTCGGGCTCCAAATTCCTCAATAGGACACCCATAGCATAAGAGTTAATAACTAGAATCTACAAACTGGACTTACTCAAACTAAATAGAGTTTTCTCAGAAAAAGAAACAATAAGAGAGGTAAAAAGGGAGCCTACACCCTGGGAACAAATCTTGACTCCTCACACTTCAGATAGAGCCCTAATATCCAGAGTTATACAAAGAAATCAAAAAAAATTAACAATAAGAAAATGAATTACCCAATCAACAAATGGGCCAAGGACCTGAACAGACACTTCTCAGAGGAGGACATACAATCAATCAATAAGTACATCAAAAAATTCTCACCATCTCGAGCATTCACAGAAATGCAAAACAAACCCACCCTAAGATACCATTTCACTGCAGTAAGCTTAGCAGCCTTTATGAAGTCAAACGACAACAAGTTCTGGCGAGGATGTGGGGAAAAGGGTACACCTGTACATTGCTGGGGGGACTGCAAATTGGCGCAGCCAATTTGGAAAGCAGTATGGAGATTTCTTGGAAAGCTGGGAATGGAACCACCATTTGACCCAGCAATTCCCCTTCTCGGTCTAATCCCTATAGACCCAAAAAGAGCATGCTACAGGGACACTGATAAATCTATGTTCATAGCAGCACAATTCACAATAGGAAGACTGTGGAACCAACCTAGATGCCCTTCAATAGATGAATGGATTAAAAAAATGTGGCATTTATACACAATGGAGTATTACTCTGCATTAAAAAATGACAAAATCATACAATTTGCAGAGAAATGGATGGCATTAGAACGTATTATGCTACGTGAAGATAGCCAATCACTAAAAAACAAATGCCAAATGTTTTCTTTGATATAAGGAGAGTAACTGAGAACAGAGTTGGAAGGAAGAGCATGAGAAGATGATTAACATTAAACAGGGGTGAGAGGTGGGAGGGAAAAGGAAAGAGAAGCAAAATTGCATGGAAATGGAAGGAAACCCTCATGGTTATACAAAATTAAGTACAAGATGAAGTGAGCGGAAAGGGGATGAAAACAAGGGGAAGAAATGAATTACAGCAGATGGGGTACATTGAGAGGATTGGAGGGGAGGGGATGGGAGATAGTAGAGGACAGGAAAGGCAGCAGAATACAACAGACACTAGTATAGCATTATGCAAAACAGTGGATGTGTAACTGATGGGATGCTGCAATCTGTATATGGGGAAAAATGGAAGTTCATAACCTACTTGAATCAAAGTGTGAAATATGACATGTCAAGAACTATGTAATGTTTTGAAGAACAAACAATAAATATCAAAGGAAAAAACACATGGAGAACTATTTCAATTAAAAATTGACAAGGTTTATAACACCTACACTTTATCATGCAAAAGGCAAGTCCGACTATACAGCATGCCTCTTCAGAACTGCTTGTTTTTCTATTCGGTTTGGGTCATTTTTCTCCATCATATTAGGATTAGTAGTCAGAGTTTTGTAGGGTACGTGTTAGTGTCAGGGATTCAGTTTTTGGAATGGAAAATTGGAAAATGAATCCAATGTGTATACAATATGTGCTACACAAAAATCTTCCCACTTTCATCCAGAACAATGCCTTGACGTTACCATCTCCCCAAATAAGAAACAATTAGAGGAGAAGAGTTAGAAAATCTGTAAATACATATCTGGAATGGAAAATATTTAGGAGGTCACAAACTTGGAGGTGGTAGAGGAGTATCCCAAAGTAAGGTACAGGGTAAACACTCCACAAATATGGAGGTGTGCTGGCCTAAAGACTTCTAGAGAAACTTCCTCTGAGGATGGGCACTTGAAATATATGTTGTTGTCAGTAGCTTTAGCTTCCTTTTTAGTGAGATCATCAAAGCTGGGTCTGCATCTATGTGACCTGGAGGACATTCTTTCTTGCTTTCCAATGCACATGAGGCAGCAGTGCTGAATTCTCTCTTTGTATGTAAACTGTGGCCACTGGGGTCTAAGTGTCTCCCCGTGTAGACTGTGAAGCCTTTTGTTCATCCTCCACTTTTCGTGGTGTTTCCTGCTGCAGCACTGGGAGTTTGGTATTTGCCTCACGAAATACAAGGGGTTCAACTGGAACACAGTGCTGGAGGGAGTTTTGTCACTTGTGGTTTTTCAGGGTCTACAAGAGAATGCACCAACCAGGCTTCATTCCCACATAGCTTGCCCCCTTGTCTATAGCAACCTGATTCTGCACATTGCCCTGAAAACTATCAATTTAACAAGACACCTTTACATATAAGTGTCTGGTCACTGCACCATGTCAGTGACAAGCCATTTGGAAATCAATGGCAAATCCACATGGCGCAACCACAGATGATTCATCACACACCTGCACACCACAGCTCAGGGCTCACTACTCAGGAGGGTCCAACTTAATAGCATCTCTGTTCTACACCATTGTCATAAATCCCAGTCAATCAAGGCACTGTCTGGTACACTCATGATCAGTAAAAGTGCATCCAAATGTTCTCCAATACCATCTGGTCATGGGAATTTCAAAAATTTCTTGGTATTTATCTAGCCTCTTGGTAAATCCAAACAAGTGAGCCCACTTGGACTGGGACTGGGACTGGCTCTGGGTGCCTGGCTTCTTGGATCACAAAATTCAGAGATTTCCATCACCAAGGAAGTGAGGTGAGGTCACTTCCTTCAGAAAATGAATGAGGCCACTGTCTTGGCCACCACTTTGTCGTAACAGTTACTTCCTAGTGTCTCAGGAAAAGGAGGCAGCCTCTATTTCCTGTGACACTTTCACAAGTTAGAATGGTATAGAAACATAGGCACCTGGGAACAGCTCTCCACACATGCCTGGTTTCATACATCATCCCTACATTAATAAGAGATAGGCTGATTGAGACACATCCTTTCATCCTGATCGGGTGGTTTGCAAAGGAAGATGACTTTTGCTGTTTCAGGTCCTTCATAGCTGCCTACGTCTTCTCCAGGGATCATTTCTGCATGGATTTTGAGGTACTCAGCAGGTGAAAGATCTCCTAACTTCCTGTATTGTAATACTAACTTTGTCCCTGCTCTTCTGTAAAGTGAGATTGAGTGAACAATCTCAGTTTACAGAATGGTTAGGGTTAATAGCATGTTCGATTTGGGTTATGAATCATTTTGCTGGATGAATAATGATATTGGGAACCTGCGATATTTATAAGAATATGGAGGTGAAATATAAGTATGAAAACAGAAATCTAGGTAATATTTGAAGCCCAGAAGGACTTTGGGCCCTTGATTGGGATACATAGCTTAAATTATGTTCTGTGTGACCTTTGCATTTTGTGTCCAGAATATTACTGTGATAATATGTATATGTAGCTAAGGTGACATGAGTATTTCTTCCACCATTTCTGTGAGCAATATTTTGAAAACTTATAAATTAGTACTGGGGATACTAATAGGTTTACCCTGTTTTGATGAATATAGAGATGATGCATTAATAGACCCTACTGTGAATAAATTATATAACTTGTTCCAAATTTAAATAATGGATTGTATTGATATCTGAAAATATATAGGAAATCTTATATTGATATACATACATTCATTCCAACCAATTATATATCTAATGGTAATGTTAGGGTTATCATTTATCATGAATAGTGTGTGAGTTTTGCTTCAAAAATGATTATGGAATCGAAAATAATATGTTTAGAAAGAAGTTTAGTAATAAGACCAGTCAAGAAACATGGAGGAATATATGTCTTCCAAAGGAGGAAGTGATTGAAAGTGAACCAAATGTTTATAAATTTGTGAACTTGTGAATGAATGGATATATCTAATGATGTCCATAAACTGAAGAAATAATTATGTACCAGGTTTGAATAAAAATGAACTTTAACAAACACAATAGAAACATTAGGAATTCTGGAAAAGTATAGTTCGCAGTGAAAGGTTAATAAAATAAGTACTTGTCACTTTCTGTTTTTCAGTATGCTTAACAAAACACTGTTGAAATCTTGAGAACTTTTTGATAGTCTTATTCCCAGAATGTGCTGTCCAAAACTGCCAAACTGCAGAATGTACTCCCTCAACCGGTTGCACACAAACCGCTCACTTGCCCGGACCCATCAATAAACTTCCCCCCCTGCCCTCTCCTAGGAAAATATATAAGCTCTGCTTAAGCTGTTCTCAAGGCTCTCTGCTCTATTCAAGTGAGCTCTGAGCCCCAGCATGCTGGACCCCCAATAAACCCTTTGCTTTGCATGAGACAGTCTCTTGGTGGTCTCTTCACCCGATTGTCACCGGACCTTTACATATGGAGGTTCCACCGAGATCCGGCAGCCGTGGACAAGCGACCCCAACGAACTCCTCTCGGGGTAAGTAAGGTGCCTCTTTCTGGTTTCAGGTTTCAGGTCAGGGCTTGGCAAAAATGGATGTCGATGAAGAGCGTGAGCTCTCTCCGATGGTGGCTGACAGTCATGTCACAGAGCCACAGGCCAAGTCCCTGGGGGACGTCATAGAGGACTCAGAAAATCGAGGAACAATAGTCTCCTTGACTCTGATATTTTGTTTCAGATTCGGTATTGCCAACCCATCGGGTTTTGCCAACTACTCAGTCCTGGTCTCAGTGTTGGACTTCCATATCCTGTCTTTATTGTCTTGTCTTGTCTGTGTCATGTGTTGTTGCTTTTACTGTTTGTGTATCTTTCATTATGGGACAGAGCACTTCAATGCCTCTGTCTCTGACCCTTGTTCACTGCAACAAAGTTTGCTTAAGGGATCAGAATCTTTCTTTTTCAGTAAAATGCTGGACCTGGCAGACTCTCTGTGCCTCAGAATGGCTCACCTTTGGATTTGGATGGACCCTAGAAGGATCTTTCTACTTCCCACTAATTTAAAAAGTTAGAGATATTGTCTTTCAGCCAGAGCCACATAGATACCTGTGAAGACAGATGGACACTGCCTACCAACCCGGTGACGAGGGGAATCAACATCAATATCAAGAAAGAGACTTTGTCTACATTAGACGACATCAGGTGTCATCCCTGGAACCCTGCTGGAAGGGACCATAGCAGGTGCTACTTATAACACCTACAGCAGTAAAGGTAGACAGAATCACTTCCTGGATCCATACCTCTCATCTCAAGCCTGTGCCCTGTCCAGACTCTGGCTGGAAACTGTAAAAGACTGGTAACGCTTTCAAATTGTGTATTTGCCATGTGGATAAGGCAATAGACTCTCCCCTTGACCACCAGTAGTCCTAACCCTCATCAGCCCATTCAGCAGCGATGGCTGATCACAAATCTTACTGGACAAGAAGTATGGTCTATCTCGCATACAGCCCACTTAGGGACATGGTCGCCATCTCTCCACAGAAACATTTGTCAGCTGGCTATAGGTCTTTTCCATTGGGATATCCCTGATGAAGTGGATCCCACTAAAATTCCATTAAATCCCTTCTCTACCATAGATAATGGAAACAAATATTATGGATGTAGGGACACGCGAGCCAGATGCAGGTTGGCTAGCCTAGATTACTATGTTTGCCCGGCGGACTATCAAAGCCACAAACAGTCAAGGCTGTGTTGGGGGAAAGCCGGCTTCTTCTGTAAGTCATGAGGATGTGAGCATACAGGGACTGCTTGATGGAACCCAAACTCCTCATCAAATTCTGTACACAACCTTGGCCATATTACCAATTAGATAACCAAAATTGATGGCCCCCAGAGGGGTCTCTGGATCCTCAAATTCTGCGTGACCTTTTTAACTTCTGCAAGTGCTGAAAAGGGTAAAAGGTGATTCCCCTATGTGGAGGCCTTTTCCCTCCTTTGCTCACATCCTGAACTATGCTTCTCCAATAGATCCTCACCCTCAGCCTTCTGCTCCAGACTCTCTGCTCTTACTCTCACCTATGCAACCTGATTTCTCCCCTCCAATTACTAGATCAAAAACCCAAACCTCCGCCTGTTCTAAGACCGTTGCCCCCTTCTTGAGGTAGCAGGTACTGAGGTACACCTCAACCAACTCACTCCTCTCTTCTCCTGTCATTGCCCACACTGGGTCCCACCAGGTCCTCTTACTACCTAACACAAAGCCCAAACCAGCTGAGAAGAGCCCTCACACCCTTATTCAAGATGCAATGTAAATGGCCTTTAAAGTTGCTTTTTCATCACTGAAAACATGTTACTAAGTATTTAAAGTCCCTCAAATGCTTTTTGGGATACTAACTCCCATCTTACCCTCTGCTGTACCTGTTGTACTGCTCAAGATTTGTTCCTAGAAAAATCCAAAACCCCTTTTCCATTATTCTTTTACATTTCTCCTACCTCATTCTCAGATCCACGGAACTGCTCACAGCCATGCCTTCCCCGTCTTCCCCCTCTGTACCAGGCCCACAGAAAAGTCTTAACTGACCTTCTCCAGAAATCTCCAACATAGCTGAATTTAGGAATTTCAGCAAAAGAGTCCCAATAAAAGATTTCTAAGTAGATAAAATTCCACTTTTCATGTTGCCCTATTCTACTTGGCCGCTGGCTAAAAAAATCTGCAATCCTAAGCTAGACACCCCCATACTAATTTTTCACAAAATATGTGAACAAGGCCTTGGCCTTGAGCTGAGGCTTCACATAGATGGCTACATTTGTAAGATAAAGAAGTTACCAACTGGGCTCCATGGTAACAGTTGGCAGGGGGAAAAATAAAGGGAATATAAAGCTCTCCCTCACCCAGGTGTCCTTGGAAGGTTAACTTTCCCAGAACAGAGGAAAAAAAAAGAAGACAAATGGCTTCTTGTGAACTTCTTAAGACTGTGAACTTCTGAGCCCCTTCCCTTATATGTTGGGTACAAAATTCTGAAACTACCTAAACTTGGGATTCCGGGGATTTAATTGATTACAACAGAAGTAATGCCCTCTGAATATGGTAGCAAACAAATAGGACTGTTTTCCTGTCTTTGGTACTATCTTAGGTGCCTTGCCTTGTCCATCCCTACAACAGTATAATTCTATATACTTAAAACATTGTTTATGTTTTCATGAAGTGGTCAAAAGATGTGATTAATTGTGTAGTTGTGCAAATGTTTCCCAGAGTGCTCTATCATGACACAGGTTCATTTGAAGATCAAATAGGGGGGCATAAAACCTGGTTCCACTGGGAACATATATCCCTCACTTTCGCCATCCTATTAGGAATACATGTTGCTGCAGGGGTGGGCACAAGAACCACTGCCTTGGTCCATGGGACAAAACAAATGACCCAAATAGAAGCAACAATAGGCCAAAACTTAAAGATATTAGAAACCTCCATCACAGCATTGCAGGAATCTTTAACCTATCTCTCTGAAGTTGTTTTACAGAACAGTCGAGGATTGGAATTTCTCTTCATGAGAGAAGAGGGCCTTTGTTTTGCATTGATGGAAGAATGTTGTTTTTATGCCAACCATACTGGAGTTGTAAAAAAATCTATGAGTAAATTAAAATGACGACTTGAAGAGCGTCAACGAGAGAGAGAGGCCCAAAAAGGGTGGTTTGAATCTTGGTTCACAAAGTCCCCCTGGTTAACTATGCATTTATCAACCCTGGCGGGTCCAATAATAATCCTCACATTATTGCTAACTATAAAACCCTGCTTGCTCAACCATGTAATTTATTTTCTCCAGGCTCAAATTAGACAAGTTAAACTAATGGTAATACCCCACTAGCAGACATGGAATGTGACACCACCCAATGATCATATTTATGATTAAAAGTAGCCAGAAAAAGAAGTGTCGAATGAAAGGTTAATAAAATATGTAGTTGTCACTTCCTGTTTTTCTGTACACTTAACAAAACACTGTTGAAATCTTGAGAAATTTTTGCCAATCTTGTTCCCAGAATGTGCTGTCCACAACTGCCAAACTGCAGAATGTACTCCCCCACCAGGTTGCATGCAAACTGAACACTCGCCCTGACACATCAATTAACTTCCCTCCCTGAACTCGCAAGGAAAAGTTTATAACATCTGCTTAAGCTGTTCTCAGGGCTCTCTACTCTTTTCAAGTGAACTCTGAGCCCCAGCATGCTGGACCCCCAATAAACCCATTGCTGTTACATGAGATAGACACTTGGTGGTCTCTTCTTCCGACGCTCGCCCGACCGTTACTTGGATGATTGAATGTAGAATAGAACATCCAGTCAAAAAGGGATAGTCGGTAGGATTAGGAATACAGTCCGTAGGTTTAGAAAGAAGAGTGAGTATAGGATTTGGACCAAAAGTTCTTTAGCAATAGGGTTTCGGTTAGAGAGTGAATGTAAATGTCAGCACATGTGAAGAATGAGTCACAATGATGAAATGCGGAAAATATGTAGGAAAGCAGATATCAATAGAGACATTAGGAAATCAGGCAAAGTACAAAGTGAGTGATAGGATTAGACATTATCAACAGGGTTGAGTTTCAATATATAATCTTAGGAAGAAATATGTAGTCACCAATAAGATTGACATTTGAGAGCATTAGGCAACCTGGACATGGATGATTTTAGTAATCCATGTTCACTTTCCATTTAGGCTTTTGGGAGAATCCTAAGTGTGACCTTTGCATTTTGTGTCCAGAATACTACTGTGATAAAATGTATGTATAAATCAGTTGACATGAGTATTTCTTCCACCATTTCTGGGAGCAATATTTTGAAGATATACAAATTATTATTGGGCGTACACAGAGGTGTACCCTGTGTCTATGAATATAGAAGTAATGCATGAATTGACAATACTGTGAATAAATAATATAACTGATTCCACTTTAAATAATGGATTGATAGAATTGATATTTAAAATATATAAGAAATCTTATATTTATATAGAATCATTCATTCCAATGAGTTATACATCTAATGGTAATATTAGGGTTATATTTTATCATGAAAGGTGTGTGAGTTCTGCTTCAAAAGTGAGTATGGAAATGGAAAATAATGTGTTTGGAAAGAAATCTCATGAAAAGACCAGTCAAGAAACATAGAGGAATGCATGTGTTCTGAAGTAGGAAGTAATTGAAAGTGACAAAAATGCAAATAATTTTGCTAACTTGTGGGTGAAATATAAGTATGGAAAAAGAAATCTAGGTATGATTTGAAGCCCAGAAGGGCATTTGCCCCTTGAGTGGTTTAATTAGCTTTGACTTATGTACTGCACATATGTCTCAGATAAAGCGATATACAATGGAACAGGAATTTGCACCTTGGATGATTGAATAACGAAGAGAACATCCAGTCAAAAAGGATTTGTCGCTAGGATTAGGAAGATAGTCGGTAGGTTTAGGAAGAAGATTGAGTATAGGATTTGGACCAAAAGTTCTTTAGCAATAGGGTGTCGGGTAGAGATTGAATATATATGTCAGCACATGTGAAAAGTCAGTCACAATGATGAACTGGGGAAAATAGTAGGAAAGCAGATATCAATAGAGATTAAGAAATCAGGCAAATTATAAAATGAGTCATTGGTTTAGACATTCTCAACAGGGTTGAGATTGAAAATGTAATCTTCAGAAGAAACACATATGTAGTCACCAATATGATTGACATTTGAGAGCATTAGGCAACCTGGACATGGATGAGTTTAGTTATCCATGTTCACTTTCCATTTAGGCTTTTGGGAGAATCCTAAGTGTGACCTTTGCATTTTGTGTCCAGAATACTACTGTGATAAAATGTATGTATAAATCAGTTGACATGAGTATTTCTTCCACCATTTCTGGGAGCAATATTTTGAAGATATACAAATTATTATTGGGCGTACACAGAGGTGTACCCTGTGTCTATCAATATAGAGATAATGCATGAATAGACCATACTGTGAATAAATAATATTACTGGTTCCACTTTACATAATGGATTAAATTGATATCTGAAGGTATACAAGAAATCTTATATTGAAATAGAATCATTCATTCCAACCAGTTTTATATCTAATGATAATATTATTGTTATGGTTTATCATGACGGTTGTGTGAGTTTTGCTTCAAAATTGATAATGGAAATCAAAAATAATGTGTTTATAAAGAAGTCTCTTAAAAAGAGCAGTCAAGAAACATGGAGTAATCCATGTGTTCTGAAGCAGGAAGTGATGGAAAGTAAAACAAATGCGTATAAATTTGCTAAATTGTGGATGAAATATACATCCTATCATGTGCATAAACTGGAGAAATAGTAATGTACCAGTTTTGAATGAAAATGAATGTCAAAATACACATTATATCCCATAGGAATCTTCATGCATTGATGTTAAACTGGGTCAGTTACTGTAGAAATATTTGATTTTTTTTGGTGTCATAATACACTTTATTTTAGCACTAGCATGCCACAGAATGTAGAGGAAAGAGCAATAGATTTTCAGTTATAGCACTAATAATCTAACATTTAATGACTATTTTGGGGAGTCTAGAAATTGCATAAGGCTATGTAACATAATTGTTTTTTATTTAACATTCATAAAAACTTGGAATTTTGGTAATATTTCTCCTTTTTCATTTTTTATTTTTTCAGTTGTTCATAGACCTTCATTTTATTTATTTGTATGTGGTGATGAGAATATAACCCAGTGCCTCACACATGCTAGACAAGCATGTTAACACTGAGCCAGAAACCCAGCTCCTCCACTTTATCTTATCATCAAACACTCCTCACCCTCTTCATTACTCACTTTCTTAATCGTTTTCCCCCTTCTCTCTATTCTTTTTCACTTTCCCTCCTTATGTATTTTTCTCTCATGTCATTACAAACACTAGTATGCTATGAAATTTACATTTAAAACCGATTTTATAGTCATTCTTTTTTCTTGAGAAAATTTAAAAATTATAATCACCTGATAGATATATTACAATACATTTATTATACATATGCATCTATATTCATTCACATGTATTACATATATATATATACATATATATTTAAAATTACTTTGATTAGCCTGTTAGAAATAATATATACCAAGTCTTTCTTAATTTTCAAGTCTTCCAGAATTAACATCTTACAGTGAAAATCAAATAAACATGTTTAAGTTAACAGGTATCATTCTTATTTATCAATACTGATAATTTAAGGTTTTATATCACATTAAGTTGTAATATGGCATATTAACTCTTATGAATTAGAGAAATTTTTTTTTGAACAACCTATTATTTAAGGACCATATGCACTGACATTTCAAATGGCCTTCTTGTGATTTCAATTTCTATCAATTGTGTGTTAATTAAAAAATACTTATTTTAGTAATTTTCATATTCATAATTGATATAAAGTCAATTGTTTAATCCTTTTTGTAAGTAGTTACTTATTACAGTAGGGGCAGTATTAATAATTCTAAATTTTTATAAGAAAAATGGTACAAAGATATTTTTAGGCAAAATTAAGAATAATTGCGATCTCTAAATGTTTGATTACTGATACATATAATACAGAGCTTTTGATGAGTCTCTTTCCCAGTAAAACATAAAATGCAAAGATACAGTTGGGTATGTATGTCCAAATAAAGATAAGAAAAAATACACATTATCAGTTAGAAACTATTAAATAAAAGATGAAAAGAACAATCCAACACATTGTACCAACTTGTCAGTTGAGTTAGTATTCTGGAGGAATAGCCTAAGACTAGAACTGGTCCATGACAAAATATTCACTAAAAAATGAAATATGAAAAATATAGGAAATACTATGAATTTTTCAGGAGGGTAGGTGGATTAACCTTTAATCTCAATTATGTGCATTTTTAAAACCAGTTTTCTGGTACAATAAAATTGTGATAGATACAACTAAACAAAACAAAGTTTCTGCTTAGCAAAATGAATGCATCTCAACACTTTTTTAGCTGATATCTTCCCACTCAATTTTAAACCTTTATTTATTTATTTTTTATTGGTTGTTCAAAACATTACAAAGCTCATGGTATATCATCTTTCATACATTTGACTCAATTGGGTTATGAACTCCCAATTTTCCCCAAATACGAGTTGCAGAATCACAATGGTTACACATTCATATTTTTACAAAATGTCATATAAGTGACTGTTGTATTGTGCTACATTTCCTATCCCCTACTATCTTCCCTCCCCTCCCCTCCCATCTTCCCTCTCTACCTCATCTGCTGTTTTTCACTTCTCTCCCTATTCCACCCCCCTTTCCCCTCACTACCTCTTATATGTAATTTTGTGTAACATTGAGGGTCTCCTACCATTTCCATATGGTTTCCATTCTCTCTCCCTTTTGCTTTCCTCTCTCGTCTTTGATTAATGTTAATCTTTTCCTCAAGTTCTTTCTCCCTGTTCTATTCTTAGTTGCTCTCTTTATATCAAAGAAGACATTTGACTTTTGTTTTTTAAAGAGTGGCTACCTTCTCTTAGCATAATCTGCTCTAATGCCATCCATTTCCCTACAAATTCTATGATTTTGTCATTTTTTAGTGCTGCATAATACTCCATTGTGTAAAGATGCCACATTTTTTTTTTTATCCATTCATATATTGAAGGGCATCTAGTTTGTTTCCACAGTCTACCTATTTTGAATTGTGCCACTATGATCATTGATGTGGCAGTATCCCTATAGTACGCTCTTTTAAGATCCTCAGGGAATAGTCTGAGAAGGGCAAAAGCTGGTTCAAAGGGTGGATCCATTCCCAGTTTTCCCAGGAATCTCCATTCTGCTTTCAAAGTTTGCTTCACAAATTTGCAGTCCCACCAGCAGTGTACAAGTGTACCCTTTTCCCCACATCCTCGTCAACACTTGTTTTTCTGTGACTTCATAATAGCTGCAAATCTTACTGGAGTGAGATGGTATCTTAGGGTGGTTTTGATTTGCATTTCTCTGACTGCTAGAGATGGTGAGCATTTTTTCATGTACTTGTTGATGGATTGTATGTCTTCCTCTGTGAAGTGTCTGTTCAGTTCCTTGTCCCATTTGTTGATTACATTATTTGTTATCTTATTGTTTAATTTTTTGAGTTCTTTGTATATTCTGGATATTAGGGCTCTATCTGAAGTGTGAGGGGTAAAAATTTGTTCCCAGGATGTAGGCTCTCTATTTACCTCTCTTATTGTTTCTCTTGCTGAGAAAAAACTTTATAGTTTAAGTAAGTCCAATTTGTTTATTCTTGTTATTAACTCTTGGGCTATGGGAGTCTTATTATGGAATTTGGAGCCCGACCCCACAGTATGAAGATCGTAACCAACTTTTTTTCTATCAGACACAGTGTCTCTGATTTTATATCTAGCTTCTTGATCCATTTTGAGTTAACCTTTGTGCATGGCAAGAGAAAGAAATTCAGTTTCATTTATTTGCATATGGATTTCCAATTTTCCCAGCACCATTTGTTGAAGATGCTATTCTTTCTCCATTGCATGCTTTTAGCCCCTTTATCAAATATAAGAAAGTTGTAATTTTGTGGATTGGTTTCTGTGTCCTCTATTCTGTACCATTGGTCCACCTTCCTGTTTTGGTACCAGTACCACACTGTGTTTGGTACTATTGCTTTGTAGTACAGTTTGAACTCTGATATCGCTATAACTCCAGATTCACACTTACTGCTTAGAGTTGCTTTCGCTATTCTGGGTCTTTTGTTTTTCCATAAGAATTTCATGATTGCTTTATCTTTTTCTACAAGAAATGCTGTTGGGATTTTGATTGGCATCACTTTAAACCTGTAGAGAACTTTGGGTAATATTGCCATTTTGATAATGTTATTTCTGCCTATCCATGTACAGGGTTCATTTTTCCATCTTCTAAGATCTTCTTTTATCTCTCTCTTTAGAGTTCTGTAGTTTTCATTATATAAATCTTTCACCTCTTTTGTTAGGTTGATTCCCAAGTATTTTATTTTATTTGAGGATATTGTGAATGGAGTGGTTTTCCTCATTTCCATTTCAGAAGTTTTGTTGCTGATATACAAAAATGCCTTTGATTTATGTGTGTTGATTTTATATCCTGCCACTTTGATGAATTCATTTATTTACTCAAGCCGTTTCTTTGTAGACCCTTTTGGGTCTGTTAAATATATTATCATGTCATCTACAAATAGCGATAATTTAAATTCTTCCTTTCCTATTTTTATGCCTTTATTTTCTTTTGTCTGTCTAATTGCTCTGGCTAGTATTTCTAGAACTTAATTGAATAGAAGTGGTGATAGAGGGCATCCCTGTCTTGTTCCAGATTTTAGAGGGAATTTCTTCAGCTTTTCTCTATTTAGGATGATGCTAGCCTGATTTTTAGCATATATAGCTTTTACCATGTTGAGGTAAGTTCCTTTTATCCCTAGTTTTTATAGTGTTTTGAACATAAAGGGATGCTGTAGTTTGTCGAATGCTTTTTCTGCATCAATGGAGATGATCATATGGTTCTTGTCTTTAAGTCTATTGATGAGGTGGATTACATTTATTGATTTCCATATATTGAACCAGCCTTGCATCGCAGGGATGAATCCTACTTGATCATGAAGCACAATTTTTTTGATATGCTTCTGTATTCGATTCGCCAGGATTTTATTGAGAATTTTTGCATCCAAGTTCATTAGAGATATTGTTCTGTAGTTTTCTTTCTTTAAAGTGTCTTTGTCTGGTTTCAGCATCAGGGTGATGTTGGCCTCATAGAATGAATTTGGAAGAGCTCTTTCTTTTTGTTTTTCTTGAAATAGCTTGAATAATATTGGTATTAGTTCTTCTTTGAAGGTTTTGTAGAACTCCGCTGTATACCCATCGAGTCCAGGGTTTTTTTTGGTTGGCAGTCCTTTGATGGTTCTTCTATTTCTTCCTTTGTTATTGGTCTGTTTAAATTGTGTGTGTCTTCCTGACTCAATCTGGGCAGATTGTATGACTTAAGAAATTTATCAATACCTTCACTATCTTCAATTTTATTGGAATATAGTGTTTCACAATACTTTCTAACTATCTTCTTTATTTCTGTAGTGTCTGTTGTGATATTGCCTTTTTCATCCCGTATTTTAGTAATTTGAGTTCTCTCTCTTCTTCTGTTCATTAGTATGGCTAAGGGCCTGTCGATCTTATTTATTTTTTCAAAAAACCAACTTTTAGTTTTATCAATTTTTTCAATGTTTTTCTTTGTTTCAATTTTGTTCATTTCTTCTCTAAATTTGATTATTTCTTGTCTTCTACTACATTTGCTGTTGTTTTGCTCTTCCTTTTCTAGGTTTTTGAGGTGTAGCATGAGTTCATTTATTTGCTGTTTTTTCTTTTTTTGAGGAAAGAACGCCAATAAATGAATTTCCCTCTTAAAACTGCTTTCACTGTGTCCCATAGATTCCGGTACATTGTGTCTGTATTGTCATTTGTCTCTAAGAATTTTTTCATCTCCTCCTTTATGTCTTCTGTTACCCATTGATCATTCAGTAGCATGTTGTTCATTTTCCATGTGATGCAGGATTTTTTCTTCCTTCTTTTATCATTGATTTCCCGTTTCATTCCATTATGATCAGATATGGTGCATGGTATTATTTCCATGCCTTTATATTTACTAAGAATTGCCCTATGGCATAATATATGGTCTATCTTTGAGTAGGATCAATGTGCTGCTACTGAGAAGAACGTGTATCCACTTGATGATGGTTGATATATTCTATATATGTCTGTTAAGTCTAGGTTATCGATTGTGCTGTTGAGTTCTATAGTTTCTTTATTCAGTTTCTCTCTAGAGGATCTGTCCAATGCCAAGAGTGGTGTGTTGAATTCACCCATAATTATTGTGTTGTAGTCTATGTGACTCTTGAACTTGAGGGGAGTTTGTTTTATGAACGTTGCAATTCCATTGCTTGGTGCATACAAATTGATAATTGTTAGTCTTGTTGGTGGATGGTTCCTTCTAAAAGAATATAGTGTTCTTCTTTATCCCTTTGATTTACTTAGGTTTGAAGTTGATTTTATTCCATATGAGTATGGCCACTCCTTCTTGCTTCCGAGGGCCGTGTGAGTGGTATGATTTTTCCCAAACTTTTACCTTCAGCCTGTGTATGTCTTTTCCTATAATATGGGTCTCCTGAAGACAACATATTGTTGGATTTTTTTTTTCCACGTTACTAGCCCATGTCTCTTGATTGGTGAGTTTTGGCCATTAACATTTAAGGTTACAATTGAAATATGATTTGTACTTCCAGTCATGTTTATTTATTTATTATATTTTAGTTTGGCTAGTTTTTACTTTTTTGGTTATTTTCCTCCCCCTTTACTGAAATACCTCCTGCTGTTAGTTTTGGGCACTATTTTTTAATTCTTCTTCTTGTAGTATTTTGCTCAAAATGCTTTGCAGTGCTGGTTTTCTGGCTGCATATTCTTTTAGCTTTTGTTTATCATGAAAGACTTTAATTTCATTTTCAAATCTGAAGCTTAATTTTGCTGGGTACAGTGTTCTTGGTTGGAATCCATTATTTTTCAGCATTTGAAATACATTGTTCTAGGATCTTCTCTCTTTCAAAGTCTGTGATGAAAAATCAGTCGTTAACCTAATTGGTTTACCCCTGAATGTAATCTGCCTCCTTTCTCTTATAAGCGTTTAATATTGTCTCCTTGTTCTGTATGTTGGCTATCTTCATAATTATATGTCTTGGATTTGGTCTATTATGTTTTTGAATGTTTGGGGTCCTGTAGGCTTCCAGGATTTGGCAATCCAATCCATCTTTCATCTCTGGGATGTTTTCTAGAATTATTTCATTTAATATGTTGTCCATTCCTTTGGTTTGAATCTCTATGCCTTCTTTTATCCGGATGACTCTCAAGTTTTTTTTTTTTTTTTGACATCCCTTATCTCTTGAATAGATTTAAGCATCTTTTCTGTGTTGACTATATTCTTTTCAAGTTGATAAACTTTGTCTTCATTTTCTGATTTTCTGACTTCTACTTGATCTACTCTATTTGTAATATTCTTGTTTGAGTTTTTAATTTGGTTTATAGTTTCCTGCATTTCTAGAATTACTGTTTGAATTTTTTTAAGATCTCTATTTTTTGTTAAAGCTCATTTTTTGCCATTTGAATTTGTTTGTTTAATTCATTTTCAAAATATACTTTTATTCCTTGGACTTGCTGCCTCATGTCTTCTCTAATATTTCTTTCCATCTGAGTTAAGTATGCCTTGATTTCTTTCCCTATCTCTGTTTCTGGTGCTTCTAGGTCCTCCTGTAGAATTAAGTTGTCCTGCATTGTTTGTACTCCTTTTATTCCATTGTTTTTTCATGATGTTCACGTTACTTTCCAGCTCTATTTGATTGCTGTGTTTCTGCTTTATTCTAGAGATTTGTTTTGGTGTTGTATGTCTCTGTTGTCTCTCCTTTGTGTTGGTAGACTATGCATGCTAAAGTGGATTCCGCTTGGAAGAAATTCCGAAGGCCGAGGTCCAGTGACGTCACCTCTCTGTTTTGGCAGGCCCAAGGCTCCTTGCTGAGGTGTCCGTATAGAGGGGTGGGACTGTACTGTCACTTGTTGGTTTCAGCTCCGGGTCACTGGCGGGCAGGCGGTCTCCAGCTGCCCAGTCGTGCGGTCGGTGGCCGGCAGGCAGGCGGTCTCCAGCTGCCCAGTCACTTGTGCAGCAGGTGGGCTGTCACTGGCGGGTGGGCGATCTCTAGCCACCCAGTGGTGGGGTCGGTCGCCGGCGGCAGGGCGTTCTCAAGCCGCCTAGTCACGCGGACAGTGGGTGGACTGTCGCCTGTGGGCCTGCAGTCTCCCGCTGCCCAGTCACAAGGGCCTGGCCTCTAGTCCTCTGGTTTCTCCTGCTAGTCCTGGTTTTTCCTGCAAGACCAGATTTCCCCTGAGTGATGGCTCTCGGCAGTTCAAACTGTACTCTGGGCCTGCCGTTTGTTGGTTGTGGAGGGTGTCTATTGGGAAGCCAGACACTCTATTGTTTTGATTTTTTCCACTTGCCCCTCCCACAGCACTGGTTAGACAGGTTTTATTTTCTCAGTTGATGAGAGGGGGAGTTGAAGGTCAGTTGCCTCTTGTTTTCCCCCATCTTTATGCATGCTCGCTCTGATAATCTCTCCCCCGGAAATCCTATGAGAGATTTTATGCGAATTCCCCGATATATGGGAGATGAGCTGAATAACACACTCCTGTTTTATTGTTGTAATCTGTAGGAGAGTGGCTGTGGTTACTTCAGCTCTCCAAGATGATGGCCATTGGTTTCCTTGGAAGAGTTGCCATTGTGGGAGATAGAACTGTACCGCTTCCTTCCCTGTCTGAAATCCTGAACTCAGCTCAGGGCTCAGTGGAGGCTCTACCGGCAGGATTCCACAGAATCCTTATCAACGTTTCTCCCTGCTTATTGGACCCATCTCGGTGGTGCCGCACCATCTTTAGCCACTGGGTGGGCCGCGCGGATCAGTCAAATGGGATCTCGGGTCGCACATTTGGCTCGTATTTGAGACTCAATTACCTGACCATGGTGCTAGAAATCCTTCTTCTAGGTTTTGGTGCACCCCCATTTTGCTGTAATTTCCTAACAAGATAGTTATTTTGTCACTCTAACTCGTTATTCACCTGTGCAGTGGTGCAGTACACTTGGTGTGATGCACTCTATTCGTGGCCATCTTGCAATGACGAAATATTATGATTTGTATGCACCATTTACTGAAGTCAGTTTTCAGTTTTAGAAAACAAATATGAATTTCAGGTGTATGAATATTTCGGAGAATAATCTTGTGAAAAGTTGATTATAAATCCACATACATGAATATGAATGATTTTAGGGAGTGTATAATAAGACACATATATTTTATATTTTGAAAAATCTGGAGAGTATATATATATATATATATATATATATATACACACACAAACACACACACACACACAGACATTAAAAAGAAGCAGTATATATGCCAATCAAAATTCATCATGAAATATATATCTTCCACATATCCAAAAATATACATTTTACTAAAAATGGATTTATGTATAATGTTGTTCAACTTGGAAGCTCACACTTAGGTTGAATTTTCAGTTCCAACAGCGTTTAGGAGGAGTGATCTCTTCTCACAATTTGTATGTGCTAAGTCACCCACCTCAGAAGAAGGTACGTGTGATACCAGGTAGGATTCTATATGTGCATATAATAATACATGAGCTGAAAAAGGCTAAAGAGAGACAGGAATTGATATATTTCTTAACTTTAAAAACACATGGTGAACTATTTCAATAAACATTGACTTATTTATAACTCCTATCCTATATAATGAAAAAGGGAAGTCCAAATATACACCATGCCTCCTCTGAACTGCTTGTATTTCTATTCTGTTTGAGTTACTATTCTCCAACATATTAGGATTAGTAGTCAGAGTCTAGTAGGGTATGGGTTAGTGTCAGAGATTCATTATTCCGAATGGAAAATAGGAAAATAAACCCAATGTGTTTTCAAATATGTGCTACACAAAAATCTTCCCACTCTCATCCAGAACAATTCCTTGATATTACCCTCGCCTGAAGTAATGCACAATTAGAGGAGAAGAGTTAGAAAATCTGGGAATACATATCTGGAACGGAATATGCTCAGGAGTTCACAACCTTGGAGGTGGTAGAGGAGTTTCCAAAAGTAAGGGACAGGGTAAACACTCCACAAACATGGAGCTCTGCAGGCCTAAAGACATCTTGAGAAACTGCCTCTGAGTTTGGGCACTTGAAATATATGTTGTTGTCAGGAGCTTTAGCTTCCTATGTAGTGAGAGCACCAAAATTGGGTCTGCATCTATGTGACCTGGAGGACATGGTATCTTATTTTTCAATGAACATGAGGCAGCAGTGCTGAATTCTCACTTTGTAGGTAAACTGTGGCAACTGCGGTCTAAGTGTCTCTCCGTGTAGACTGTGAAGCCATTTGGTCATCCTCTAGTTTTTCTGGTGTGTCTTGCTGCTTCACTGGGAGTTGGGTATTTGCTTCACGAAATACAAGGAGTTCAACTGGGACATAATGCTGGAGGGAGTTCTGTCACATGCGGTGGGTCAGGGTCTGCAGGAGAATGCACCAATCAGGCTTCTATCTCACATAGCTTGCCCCCAGGCCCATAGCAACATGATTCTGAACATTGCCCTGACCCTCTCAATATAACAAGATGCCTTAACATATAAGGGTCTGCTAGCTGCACCATGTCAGTCACAAGCCATTTGGAAGCCAATGGCAGATCCACATGGCCCCAACACACATGTTTTATCACACACCTGCCCACCACTGCTCTAGACCCGCTACTAAGCAGGCTCCAACTTACTGGCATCTCTGTTCCACACCATTTTTCATGAAACCCAGTCAATCAACGAATTGTCTGGTATACTCATGATCAGCAAATGGACATCAAAATGTTCTCCAGTGACACCTGGACATGAAAATTTCAAAAATTCCATGGTATTTATCTAGCCATTGTTCGTGGATGAATTTGGAGGCACTATGATTTTCAATTTATTCAGGAACCATTAAATGTTGAGGAAGCTCATTTTAATGAAAGCACAGGAGAACACACACAGGCAAGTCTTCTCAAAGAGTGGCCAAATGGTCACATGAAGCCAGGCCCATTGAGGTCTAGAATGTGAGGTCCATGTGTGTTTTGACTCTCAACTATGGCTGCCAAGTTTGTCAGAATAAAATCATGTGATATCCTTGCTGAAATTCCCCGTGCCTTGTGGAAAGCCTTCCTGGGCACACATCTCAATTCCAAGGGTGACTCTCATGCATGGCCTCCTAAAATCCCAACACAACTCATGGCAATACTTCTCTGAGGTCAGTTCCAGAACTCAGTCTGTAAGGAGAATTACAGCAGAGTTCAAGCCCAGGTGGAGCCAGTCATCATTTCCAACCGTCAAACTAATAACCACAATTAAAACCAAAACACTTCCGCATGGCCCTCATCTTCTTCCATATAGACACTCATTATAACCTCTGACTAGAGGTTTCCATGAGGGGCGCAGCCCAAGACAGTGTCCAAAATAAGCTCCCTTTCCCCTCATTTGCCTAAAGTCGGGGTGGCCTGAACACCTTCCTGTGAACCAGGAGTAATCGAGTAGGCCTTCCGTTAATACTGCTCTGTTTCTCCAATTTGAGGAATACTGACTGTGGGGTTTAGATTCTTTATGTGAATTAGAAACATGAGAAAACCCAAGCACCTATGGGCTTCCCTCTTCAGGGCTTTGAAGAACTCATTTGACCCAAAGGATCCCTATTCTCACTTGATGAAGTTCAGGAACCTTACAGAGGAAGGTGAGAGACTTCATCCACAATGACTGCTCTTTTGGCCATTTTGGGTTTGGATGAAAACATGGGATCCATCAGGTGCTGAGAATCTAACCACAGCCTCACACAGGGCCAAGAGTCTGATTCAGACACATCCATTTCCGAAGCAAATAAGCAAAGAGCCACAGGTGAATCCCATTCATTTCCATTTGAAACTGTTTTCTTCAGGCTTCACAAAGGAGTGGCCTGAGGGAAAGACCTTCCTGAAATTCAGGGCAACAAACAAGAGGTAAACAAAAGGCACAAAGCAGGGTTTCTCCACTGAGACTTTCCTGGTCACACTGATATCTGAGTTTTCTGAGATGCTCGCCATTGCCGTCAGTTATCCAGAACATGGCCATATCACAGAACTTGTAGGTGGTACATATCTTGGACACAAAACCATGAGGCTATTCTGGAGAGTGGCCAGAATTCAGGAAGAAAACAGAAACTTTGGAAGATAGCAGGTGTTACCCCTCGATAAGGCAAGCCACAGTCCATTCATAAATTTGGCAGGATGAATGCCTGGAAGCTTTCTACTAGACAGGACACATCCATTGATGCATTCTCTTTACTAATGTCTACAATCACGGACAGAGTGGGATGCACAGATATAGAAGCACTTGACTTGTCAAACGACTTACTAGAAACAGTCAACGCCAATCCAAACAAACAGCCTTTCCTACCTATTCTCAGGACATGAGACAAAACCAGAAACACACATCCACACCCACAAAGGCACCTCTTTTGCCCAAGTAGGTCTGTGACTATCCGGAGTGTCCTCAGACTGATGGGCCATATTATATTCCCCCAAAATGGCCTCTCCTGTCTCAAATCTGGTCTCCTTGGCCAACTCTGTGAAGTAGTCAGGAGCCATGGGTGAGCCACTACCTGCTTTCTCAGGAAAGTCCCCTCTTCAGAGCTTTCCTGGCATTTGGCCATCCTCATATCAGTAGGAACTAAGAAAGACTGACTCTGTCCTTGGTAAATTGAAACAAGTGAGACCACTGGAACTGGGACTGCGAGTGCCTCTGGGTGTGTCTCTTCCTGGATCACAAGTTCAGAGAGTTCCATCGACAAGGAGGTGAGGTGAGGTCACTTCCTTCCGAAACTGAATGAGGTCACTGCCTTGGCAACCTCTTTGTCCTAACAGTTACTTCTAAGGGTCCCATGAGATGCAGGCTGCCCCTACTTTCTGTGACACTTTCAGAAGTTAGAATGGTATATCAACCATAGGCACCTGTGAACAGCTCTTCACACAGGCCTTGTTTGGTCCATCTTCTCTATATTTAGAGGTTGATTCAGACACATCCCTTCATCATGACCAGGTTGTTTGCCATAGAATTTAACTTTTGCTTTCTCATGTCCTTCATAGCTGCCTATATCTTATCCAGGGGTCATTTCTGCATGGACCTTTGATGTTCTCAGCAGGTGGAAGATCCCCTACATTCCAGTATTGTAAGACCAACTCTGTCCCTCCTCTTTTGTAAAGTTAGATTGAGGGAACAGTGTATGTTTAGGGTTAATAACATGTTTTATTTGGGTTAAGAATCTCTCTGCCGGATGAATAATGGTATTTGGAACCTGTGATATTTACAAGAATATATAGCTGAAATATAAGTATAAAAACAGAAACCTAGGTAAGATTTGAAACGAGAAGGGCATTGGGCCCTTGAGTGGGATACTTAGGTTTTAATAATTTTCTGTATATATGTCTCAGATAAATTGAAATACAATGGCTTAGGACCTTATACCTTGGATGATTGATTGTCGAATTGAACATCGAGTCAAAATGCAATAGTCACTAGGATTAGGAAGATAGTCAGTAGGTTTAGAAATAAGAGTGAGTATAGGATTTGGACCAAAATTTCTTTAGCAATAGGGTCTAGGGTAGACAGTGAATGTATAGGTCACCAAATGTGAAGTGTCAGACACAATGATGAACTGGGGAAAATATGTAGGAAAACAGATATCAATTGAGATATTAGGAAATCAGGCAAAGTATAAAGTGAGTGATAGGATTAGACATTTTCAACAGGCTGGAACTATAATATATAATCTTAGGAAGAAACAAATATGTAGTCACCAATAGGATTTACATCTGAGAGCATTTGGCAACCTGGACATTGTTGTTTTAGTAATCCATGCTCACTTTCCATTTAGGGTTTGATACAATCATGATTGTGACCTTTGCTTTTTGTGTCCAGAATATTACTGTGATAAAAAATATATATAAATATATATATAGATAAGGTGATATGAGTAATTCTTCCACCATTTCTGGGAGCAATATTTTGAAGAGGTATAAATTAGTATTGGGGGGACAAAGAGGTGTACACTGTGTCTTTGAATATAGAGATAATGCATTAATAGACCATACTGTGAATAAATAACATAACTGGTTCCAACATTAAATAATGCATTGAACGGAAATGTGAAAATATACAGAAAATCTTTTATTGATATTCATACATTTATTCCAACCAGCTATACATCTAATGGTAATATTAATGTTATGGTTTATCTTGAAGAGTGTGTGAGTTTAGCTTCGAAATTGATTATGGAAATCGAAAATGATGTTTTTGGAAAGAAGTCTCATGAAAAGACCAGTCAAGTAACATGGAGGAATACATGTGTTATGAAGCAGGAAGTGACTGAAAGTGAAACAAATTCCTATAAATTTGTGAACTTGTGGATGAAATATATATCTTATGATGTGCAAAAACTGAAGAAATAGTAATGTACCAGTGTGAATTATAATGAACGTCAAAATAGAAATCATGTCCTATAGGAATCTACTTGCATTGATGTTAAACTGGGTCATTTACTCTAGAAATATTAGGATTTGTAAGCACCATTTATTGAAGTTACTTTTCAGAACTGGGAAAAAAATATGTATTTCAGGTGGATGAGTATTTCTGAGAATAATCTTGTGAAAAGTTGATTATAAATCCACATACATGAACATAAATGAATTTACGGAGTTATATAAGACACATATATTTCATATTTTATAAAATGTGAAGAGTGTGAATATATATATATATATATATATATATTTGTATATATATATATATTTATATATGTATTTATATATATATATATTTATATATATTAAAAAATCACAAAAAATACATTAAAAAGTATCAATATCTATATGCCAATCGTAATTCATCATGTAAAATAAATCATCCACAGATGCAAAATTATTTATTTTACTAAACATGGATTTATGTATAACATTGTTCTACTAGGAAGCTCACCCATTGTTTGAATTTTCAGTTCCAACAGCGTTTAGGAGGAGAGATCTCTTCTCACAATTTGTTTCTGCCAAGTCAGCCAACTCATAAAAATGTACGTGTGATACCAGGTAGAATTCTATATGTGCATATAAAAATACATGTGCTGAGTAGGCTACAGAGAATGGGAGACAGGAATTCACATATTTGTTAACTTTAAAAACACATGGAGGACTATTTCAATTAAAAATTGACTAGATTTATAAAACCTACCCTTTATCCTGCAAGAGGGAAGTCCTACTATACACCATGCCTTCTCTGAAATGCTTGCATATTCATTCTGCTTGGGTATTTTTCTCCATCATATTAGGATTAGTAGTCATATTATAGTAGGGTATGAGTTAGTGTCAGGGATTCAGTATTTCAAATGGAAAATAAGAAGAAGAATCCAATGTTTATCAAATATGTGCTTCACAAAAAATTTTTCTACTCTCATCCAGAACAATGCCTTGACATTACCTTCGCCCCAAGTAAGACACAATTAGAGGAGAAGAGTTAGAAAATCTTTAAATACATATCTGAAATAGAAAATGCTCAGGAGTTCACAACCTTGGAGATGATAGAACAGTTTCCAAAAATAAGGGACAGTGTAAAAACTCCACAAACATGGAGATTTGCCTGCCTAAAGACGTCTGGAGAAACTGCCTTTAGGTTGGGGACTTGAAATACATGTAGTTGTCAGGAGCTTTAGGTTCCTTTCTAGTGAGACCATCAAAGATGGGTCTTCATCTCTGTGATTTGGAGGATATGGTTATAATTTCCCAATGAACATGAAGCAGCAGTGCTGAATTCTCTTTGTAGTGAGAGCATCAAAGGTGGGTCTGCATCTATGTGACCTGGAGGACATGGATTCTTATTTTACAATGAAAATGAGGCAGCAGTGCTGAATTCTCTCTTTGTATGTAATCTGTGGCCACTGGGGGCTAATTGTCTCCCCACGTGGACTGTGAAGCCATTTCATCATCCTCCACTTTTCACAGTGTTTCTTGCTGCAGCACTCGGAGTTTGGTACTTGCTTCAGGAAATACAATGCGTTCAACTGGGACACCATGCTGGAGGAAGTTCTGTCAAATGTGGTGGGTCAGGGTCTGCAGGATAATGCACCAACAGGGCTTGTATACCACATAGGTTGCCCCCTTGACCAAAGCAACCTGATTCTGAACATTGCCCTGAAACCTCTCCATATAGCAAGATGTCTGTACATATAAGGGTCTGCTAGCTGCACCATGTCAGTCACAGCGATTTGGAAGCCAATAGCAGATCCACATGACCCCACAACAGATGTTTTATTACACACTTGCTCACCACTGCTCTAGTCCCACTACTAAGAAGGCACCAACTTAATGGCATCTCTGTTCTCCACAATTTTCATGAAATCCAGTCAATCAATGCACTGTCTGGTACAGTCATGATCAGCAACAGGACATCCAAAGGTTCTCCAGTGCCATCTGGTCATTGGAATTTCAAAAATTTTATGGTATTTATCTAGTCAATTTTCAAGGATGAAGTTGGAGGCACTGTGGGTTTCAATTCATTCAGGAATCATTCAATGGTGAGGAAGCTGATTTCAATGAAAGTTTTGGAGAACTCTCACAGGCAAGTCCTCCCAAAGAGTGGCCAAAAGGTCACAAGAATCCAGGCCCACTGAGGTCTACAATTGAGGTCCATGTGTGTTTTGACTAGTAAATATGGCTTCAAAGTCTTTCAGAATAAAATTATGTGATATCTTGGCTGAGATTCCCAGTGCTCTGTGGAAAGCCACCCTGGGCCTAGTTCCCAGATTCCAAGGGCGAATCTCATGTGTGGCCTTCGAAAATCCCAACACAATTCATGGCAATACTTCTTTGATGTCTGATCCAGAACTCAGTCTTTCAGGGGAATGACACCAGAGTTCAAGCCCAGGTGGATCCAGTCATCTCTTCCAACTGCCACACGAATGACCACAATTTAAACCAAAATACTCCCACATGGCCCTCATCTTATTAAATATAGACACTCATCATAACCTGTGGCTGGAGGTTTCAAAGCGGGACACATCCCAAAAGAGTGTCCAAAAAAATCTCCCTTACCCCTCATTTGCCTAAAGTCAAGGTGGCATGGACACCCTTCCTGTGAACCTGGAGTGATCCAATAGACCTGCCGTTAATACTGCTCTGCTTCTCCAATTTGAGGCCTACTGATTCTCAGCGATAGATTTTTTATGTGATTTGGAGTCATAAGAAAACACAAGCATCTCTTCAGGGCTTCAAAGAACTCATTTGACCCAAATGATCCCTATTCTCACTTGATAGAGGTCAGGGACCTAACAGAGGAAGGCAAGAGACTAATCAACAATGACAGATTTTTGGCCATTTTGCTTTTGATTGCACACATGGAATCTATCTTTAGATTCATCATGTGCTGAGAATCTAAGCCACAACCTCATACAGGGCCAAGAGGCTGATTCAGACACATCCCTTTCCAAAGGAATTAAGCAAAGAGCCACAGGTTATGCCCATTTATTTTCATTTGAAAACTGTTTTATTCAGGCTTCACAAAGGGGTGGCCTGAGGCAAAGACCTTCCTGAAATTCAGGGCAACAGAACCATAGGTAAGCAAATGAACCAAAGCAGGGTTTCTCCACTGAGAGTTTACTGGTCACACTGATATCTGAGTTTTCTAAGATGTTCCCATTCTCTACAGCTCTCAAGTATATGGACATGTCACATATCTTGGAGATGGTACATATCTTGGACACAAAACCATGAGCCTATACTAGAGAGTGTCCAGAATTCAGGAAGAAAACATTAACTTAGGAAGTTAGTAGGTGTTGCCCATCCATAAGGCACACCACAGTCCATTCATCAATTAGGCAGAATAAATACTGGAGAGTTTTCTACTAGACAGGACACATGCATTGATGCATTCTCTTGTCTAATGTCTACAACCACAGACACAGTGGGATACACAGACATAGAAACACTACCCCTGTCAAACGACTTATTAGAAACAGTCCACTCCAATCCAGACAAAGAGCCTTTCCTACCTATTCTCAGAAATTGAGAGAAAACCACAAACTCACACCCACACGCAAAAAGGCACCTCTTTAACACAAGTAGGTCTGTGACTATCCAGAGTGTCCTCTAACTGGTGGGCCATACTATGTTCCCCTGAAATGGCCTGTCCTGTCTCAGATCTGGTCTCCTTGGGCAACTTTGTGAAGTTTTCAGGAGCCAGTGGTGAACCAATACCTGCTTTCTCAGGAAAGGTCCCTCTTCAGAGCTCTTCTGGCATTTGACAATCCTCATATCAGTAGGTACCAAGGAAGACTGACTCTGTCCTTGGTAAATCCAAACAAGTGAGACCACTGGAACTGGGACTGGGACTGGCTCTGGGTGCCTGGCTTCCTGGATCTCAAGTCCAGAGATTTCCATCACCAAAGAAGTGAGGTGAGGTCACTTCCTTCAGGAACTGAATGAAGTCACTGCCTTGGCCACCACTTTGTACTTACAGTTGCTTCCAAGGGTCCCATGAGATGGAGGCTGCTCCTACTTCCTGTGACACTTTCACAAGTTAGAATGGTATATCAAGCATAGGCACCTGGGAACAGCTTTCCACGCAGGCATGGTTTGATCAGTCTTCTCTACAATAGGAAAGGAGAGGCTGATTCAGACACATCCCTTCATACTGACCAGGTTGCTTGCCATGGAATATGACTTTTGATCTCTTAGGTCCTTCATAGCTGCCTGCAACTTCTCCAGGGTATCATTTCTGCCTGGAACTTTGATGTTCTCAGCAGGTGGAAGACCCCCTACATTACTATTGTAAGACAAACTCTGTCCCGGCTCATCTGTAAACTTAGTTTGAGGGAACAGTGTATGTTTAGGGTAATAACAGGTTCGATTTGGGTTAGGAATCATACTGAGGAACAAACAATGGTATTGGGAACTTGCGATATTTACAAGAATATATTGGTGAAATATATGTATGAACACAGAAATCTAGATAAGATTTGAATCCAAGAAGGGCATTGGGCTGTTGATTGGAATACTTAGCTTTGAATTATATTCTGCATAGATGTCTCAGATAAATCAATATACAATGGCTTAAGATCTTGTACCTTGGATGATTGATTGTAGAAGAGATCATCCAGTCAAAAAGGTATAGTTGGTAGGATTAGGAAGATAGTCAGTAGATTTAGAAAAAAAGAGTGAGTATAGGATTTCGACCAAAAGTTCTTTAGCAATAGGATTTCGGATAGAGAGTGAATGTAAATGTCAGCACATGTGAAGAGTCAGTCACAATGATGAACTCGTGAAAATATGTAGGAAAGCAGATATCAATAGAGACATTAGGAAATCAGGCAAAATACAAAGTGAGTGATAGGATTAGTCATTTTCAACAGGGTTGAGGTTCAATATATAATCTTAGGAAGAAACAAATATGTAGTCACAAATAAGATTGATTTGAGAGCATTAGGCAACGTGGACATGGATGTTTTTAGTAAACCATGCTCACATTCCATTTAGGCATTGGTGAAAGGTTAATAAAATAGGTACTTGTCACTTCCTGTTTTTCTGTATGCTTAACAAAACACTGTTGGAAACTTGAGGACTGTTTGCTAATCTTGTTTCCAGAATGTGCTGTCCCCAACTGCCAAACTGCAGAATACACACCCTCACCCGTTTGCACGCAAACCTCCCCCTTGCCCTGACCCATCAATAAACTTCCCTCCCTGCCCTCTCCAAGGAAAGTATATAAGCTCTGCTTAAGCTGTTTTCATTGCTCTCTGCTCTATTCAAGTGACCTCTGAGCCCCAGAAAGCTGGTCTCCCAATAAACCCTTTACTGTTGCATGAGACATTCTCTTGGTGGTCTCTTCCTCTGTCGCTCACCCGATCTTTACATCTGGAGGCACCAGCGAGATCCAGCAGCGGGGGACGAAAGACCCCCAAGGGGCTCCTTTCAGGGTAAGTAAGGTGACTCTTTCTGGTTTCAGGTTTCAGGTTAGGGTTTTGCAATATCGCTATCGGTGTTGAGCATGAGCTCTCTCTGACGGTGGCTGACAGACGTGTCACAGAGCCACAGGCCACATCCCTAGGGGACGGCCCAGAGGACTCAGGAAATCAAGGAACAATAGTCTCCTCGACTCTGTGATATTTTGTTTCGGATTCGGTATTGCCAGCCCATCAGGTTTTGAGGGCTACTCAGTCCTTGTCTCAGTATTGGACGTCCATTGTCTGTCTTTATTGTCTTGTCTTGTCTGTGTAGTATGTCGTTGCTTTCACTGTTTGTGTATCTCTCATTTTGGGACAGAGCACTTCAACACTTCTCTCCCTGACCCTTGATCACTGGACCAAAGTCTGCTTAAGGGCCCAGAATCTTTCTTTTTCATTAAAACGCTGGACCTGGCAGACTCTCTGTGCCTCAGAATGACACACCTTTGGAGTTGGATGGCCCCCAGAAGGATGTTTCTACTTCCCACTAATTTGAAAAATCAGAGATATTGTCTTTCAGCTGAGGCCACATAGCCATCCAGATCAACAGCCATATATCTTAACTTGGCAGGACCTCTGCAAATCTCCTCCTCCATGGGTGAAGCCTTTCCTTGTCCCTGCCTACGCTCCTACTCCTTCCACCACGATTCTATCTCTCAAACCCTCTGCTCCTCCTCCTCCACCCTCTGTTCTCCCTGAGTCTCAAGATTCTACTGGACTCTCCTCCTCCTTCTTATCCCCTGCCCTTGTCCCCAACCCCCAACAACCTCTAAGTGATTCCCCTGCTGACTCTGCTTCTCTGCCATTGGAGGAAGTTAGGCCGGCCCAGTGCCCTCCAGATGACTCCCTCGCATCACACACAGCCCCTCCTTCCCTGGAGGAAGCTGGCCCGGCTAAAAGAACTCAAAGAACTCCCTGGGGTTTTCACACTTGCCTACTTGGGATGACTGCCAACAAATCCTAGGGACTCTCTTTACGGCAGAGGAATGAGAGAAAAACCTCCTGGAAGCTAAAAAATATATTCTCGGACCAGATGTGTGACCAACACAACTTCCCAACATAATCAAAGCCAGCTTCCCCTTGAATTGACCCATCTGAAACCCCAACACCTTTGAAGGTAGGGAGCATCTGTCCACTTATTGCCAGGCCCTAATAGTGGGTTTCCAATCGGCCGCTAGGGAACCACCTAATTTGGCCAAGGTAAGAGAGATAATTTAAGGGCCTGATAAATATCCCTCTATGTTTCTAGAGAGAATTATGGAGGCATATAGGAGATTTACTCCTATTGATCCTCAGGCAGAGGATCAAAAGGCATCTGTCATGATGGCCTTCATTGGGCAAGCTGCCCTGGATATTAAAAGAAATTTACAACTCTTAGAGGGATCACAAGATATGACTTTGGGAGATTTAGTCAGAGAAGCCGAGAAAGTATACTATTTGAGAGAAACAAAGAGAAAGAAAGGGAGCAAAGGGAAGATGAGAGATGCAAAAGACAGACTAAGTCATTGACTAAGGTCCTGGTCACAACAATAAATAGGCCAGAAATTAACAAACAGGAAGACAGGAACGGAAACCTGGGCGCACGCCAGAGGCCACCCCTGGCCTCAGATCATTGTGCCTACTGTAAAGAAAAAGGTCACTGGGCCAAAGAGTGCCCTAGAAAAGAGACAGCCACAACAGCCAGCCATTCTGACTCAAAAGGATGACTAAGAACGTCGGGGCTCAGATCCCTTCCCCGAGCTCAGGGTAACTTTTGAAGTGGAGAGGACCCAGGTAAACTTTGAAGTGGATACAGCAGCAGTATACTCAGCCCTTAAGGCCCCACTGGGCACACTATCAAATAAAATGTCTCTAGTTCAAAGGGCTAATGGCAGTAAATATCAGACATAGACAACTAAGAGGCCCATGGACATGGGGAAAGGAAAAATCCATCACTCCTTCCTAGTAATCCCAGAATGCCTGGCCCCATTGATGGGCAGAGATCTGCTCAGTAAGCTCCAGGCCAAAACAACTTTTAACCCCGAAGGCCCCAAAATGAAATTTCTAAATCCTTCAGTAAAAACTCCTATAGTCTTGGCTTTATAAATGTCAGTAGAAGATGAACATCCACTCTTCACACCCCCCAAGACTGCTCAAACAAGCAAGCTACCCCAGAAATGGATAACAGATTACCCAGATACCTGGGCAAAAACGGCTAGGTTAGGCCTAGCCGTGAAACAACCTCCAAGAACAGTGGAGTTAAAAACCTCAGCCTCCCCAATCAATGTCAAACAATATCCTCTGAGCAGAAAAGCTAAAGATGGGATAAGGCCCCATATTCAGAAATATCTGTCCTTAGGGTCCTAAGGCCCTGTCAATCGGCCTGGAAGACTCCCCTGCTCCCAGTAAAAAAAGCCAGGAACCGGGGACTATCCCCCGTTCAAGACCTAAGAGAGATTAATAACAGAGTGCAGGACATTCACTCCACGGTAACTAATTCGTACAATCTGCTTATCACTCTGAACCCTTAGCAGAAATGGTATACTGTTCTGGAATTAAAAGATGCTATCTTTTGTTTGCCTCTGCATAAAGATAGTCAGTTGCTGTTTGCTTGCTAGTGGGTAGACCCAGAAACTGGAACGTCTGATCAAGTTACTTGGACTAGACTCCCACAGGGGTTCAAAAACTCTCCCACTCTCTTTGATGAAGCCCTCCACAGAGATCTCAGCAACGTCAGAACTACACACCCCAAAGTCACCCAGCTTCAATACGTGGATGACCTGCTACTGGCAGCCAACACCAAAGAAAACTGTGAGTCTGGGACCCAAGCACTATTATATGAGCTTGCTCAACTCGGGTATAGAGCTTCTGCCAAATAGGCCCAAATTTGCCAGCAAGAACTAATCTTCCTGGGCTATTCCCTTAGGGGCAGTAAACGATGGCTCACTGAGCCCAGAAAACAAACGGTTGTGCAGATACCACCCCCATCTAGCAGCAGACAACACAGAGAGTTTCTTGGGACTACTGGGTTTTGCAGGTTATGGATTTCTGTGTTTGCGTCCTTAACTTCTTCTTTATACCCGCTGTTAAATGGAGATACCCAATTCCAATGGACCCCTGAGCACCAGAACGCTTTTGATAACATCTAACGACACTGGCACTGAATTCCTCAACTTGACTGAGCCAAGCCTGCAATTTCAGAAAGCCCTACACTACGTTAAAAATGTACATTAATTCACACACCTTGGTTCAAAGAAACTGCAGGCATTCCTGAAGGATCAAGAACAGAGTTTTCCACTAACCCACTCACAGCAAAAGGAAATAACTGAACAGGTAACAAAAGTCTGTCCGGTCTGTCAATAGGTTAATGCTTATCTTTCCAAGCTTTCCGCAGGAAAGCACCTATTAGGAACCAGACCAGTACAATTCTGGGAAGTGGACTTTACTGAAATTAAGCCAGCAAGGTATGGACTTAAATATCTCCTAGTCTTTGTAGATATATTTTCAGGATGGATTGAAGCCTTCCCCACAAAAAAAGGCACAATTGGTGGTCAAGAAGATCCTGAAAGATATTTTTCCAAGACACGGCCTGCCTAAGGTAATAGGGTCTGATAATGGCCCGGCGTTCATGGCCCAGGTACGTCAGGGGTTAGCCAGGACACTGGGGATAAATTGGAAGTTACATTGTGCATATAGACCCCATAGCTCAGGACAGGTAAAAAAAATAAATAGAACCATTAAAGAGACCTTAACGAAATTAAGCTTAGAGAGCGGCATAAAAGATTGGACTATGCTCCTGCCTTATGCACTGTTTCATGCAAGAAATACTCCCTCTATTTCTTTGTGTAACCTCACCCCCTATAAAATTCTTTATGGAGCCCCTCCTCCAGTAAGGGACATAACCCCAACCCTAAGACCTAGTGATCCCTTCCACAACCCCTTGTTTGACAGACTTAAAGCTCTTGAAAGAACTCAGCGATACCTGTTGAAACAGCTGGCCACTGCCTACCAACCTGGTGAAGAGGGGACTCCACATCGATATCAAATAAGAGACATCCTCTACATAAGACAACATCAGGTGTCATCCCTGTAACCCCGCTGGACAGGACCATACCAGGTGCTACTTATAAAACCTACAGTGGTAAATGTAGAAGAAATCAATTCCTGGATCCTAATTCTTATCTCAAGCCTGCGCCCTGTCCAGACTCTGGCTGAAAAACTGGAAAAGACTGGAAACCCTTTCAAATTGCATATTCGCCATGTGGATAAGGCTATAGACTCTCCCCTTGTCCACCAGTAGTCCTTACCCTCATCAGCCCGTTCATCAGCGATGGCTGATCACAAATCTTACTAGACAAGAAGTATGGTCTATCTCGCATACAGCCCCCTTAGGGACCTGGTGGCCATCTCTCCACCCAGAATTTGTCAGCTGGCTATACGTCTTTCATATTGGGATATCTCTGATGAAGAGGATCCAACTAAAATTCCATTAAATCCCTACTGTACCACAGATAATGGAAACAAACATTATGGATCTAGGGACACGCGAGCCAGATGCAGGTTGGCTAGCCTAGAATACTATGTTTGCCCGGCAGACTATCAAAGCCACAAACAGCCATGGCTGTGTGGGGGAAAAGCGGACTTCTTCTGAAAATAATGGGGATGTGAGCATACAGGGGCTGCCTGGTGGAACCCAAACTCCTCATCAAATTCAGTACACAGCATTGGCCAAATTACCAATTAGACAACCAAAACTGATGGCCCCCAGAGGGGTCTCCAGATCCTCAAATTCTGTGTGACTTTTTCAACTTCGGCAAGTGTTCAAAAAGATCCATCAATTGAGAATTTCCTTCCAAGGAAATTCCCCTATGTTTATGCCTTTTCCCTCCTTTGCTCACATCCTGAACTATGCTTCTCCAATACATCCTCACCCCCCGCCTTCTGCTCCAGACTCTCTGCAGTCACTCTCACATGAGCAACCTGATTTCTCCCCTCCAATTACTAGATCAAAAACAAAAACCTCCGCTGGATCTCATACCATTGCCTCCTTGCTGAGGTAGCAGGTACTGAGGTACCCTTCCACCCACTCACTCCTCTCTTCTCCTGTCAGTGCACGCACCGGGTCCCACCAGGTCCTCTTACCAGCTAACACAAAGCTCAAACAAGCTGAGGAGTGCCCTAAGACGCCTATCCAAGATGTAATGAAAATGGCCTTTAAAGTTGCTTTGTCATCACTGAAAACAGGTTACAAAGAATTTAAAGTCCCTCAAAGGCTTTTTGGGATACTCACTCCCATCCTCCCCTCTGCTCTACCTGTTCTACTGCTCAAGTTTTATTGCCAGGAAAATCCCAAATCCCTTTCCCATTATTCTTTTATATCTCTTTTTCCTCATTCTCAGAACCACGGAGCTGCTCTCACCCCCCACCTTCCTTGTCTTTCCCTCTGTTCCAATCACACAGAAAAATCTTAAATGGCCTTCTCCAGAAGCCTTGATCATGGCTGACTTTAGGACTTTCAGCAACAGAGGCCCTATACAAGAGTTCAGTGTAGATAAACTTCCTCTTTTTCTGTTGCTTTGTTCTACTTGGCCACTGGCTGGAAAAATCAGCACTCCTAAGCTAGACACCCCCTTACTATTTTTTCACAAAATATGTGAACAAGGCCTCTGGCGTTGAGCTGGGGCTTCCAGAGATGGCTACATTTCTAAGATAAAGAAGTTACAACTGGGCTCCATGGTAACAGCTGGCAGGAAGAAAAAAAAAGAAGAAAAAAGCTCTCCCCCTACCAGGTGTCCTTTAAAAGTTAACTTTCCCAGAGCAGAGGAAAAAAAACAGAAACAAAAACTGCTTTTTGTGAACTTCTGCAGACTGTGAATTTCTGAGCCCCTTACGTTACATGTTGGGTACAAAATTCTGAAACTACCTAAACTTGGGGTTCAGGGGATTAAAAGATTACAACAGAAGCAATGCCCTCTAAATCTGGTTACAACCAAATAGGACTGTTTCCCTGTCTTCTGTGCTATCTTAGGTGCCTTGCCTTGTCCGTCCTTACAACAGTATAATTCTATATACTTAAACATTGTTTATGTTTTCATAAAATGATCAACATATGGCTGTTGCATGAGACAGTCTCTTGTGGTCTCTTCCTCTGATTAAGTATGTAATGGTGCAGATGTTTCCCAGAGTCCTCTATCATGACGCAGGATCATTTAAAGTTCCAATAGGGGCGCATACACCCTGGTTCCACCAGGAACCCGTATCCCTCACTTTCTCCATCCTATTAGGAATAGGAGTTGCTGCAGCGGTGGGCACAGGAACCACTGCCCTAGTCCATGGGACACAACAAATGACCCAATTAGAAGTAGCAATAGACCAAAACTTAAAGATATTAAAAACCTCCATCACAGCTTTAGAGGAATCTTTAACCTCTCTCTCTGAAGTTGTTTTACAGAACAGGCGAGGGTTCGACCTCCTCTTATTGAGAGAAGGGGCCTTTGTCCTGCATTGAGTGAAGAATGTTGTTATTATGCCGACCATACTGGAGTTGTAAAAGAATCTATGATTAAATTAAGAAGACGCCTTGTAGAGCATCAACAAGAGAGAGAGGCCCCAAAAGGGTGGTTTGAGTCTTGGTTCACAGAGTCCCTCTGGTTAACTACGCATTTATCAGCCCTGGCTGGTCCATTAATAAACCTCATATTATTGCTAACTGTGAGACCCTGTTTGCTCAACCGTGTAGTTTCCTTTTTCCAAGCTCAAATTGGACAAGTTAAACTTATGGTAATAAGAAAACAATATACCACACTAGCA
Organism: Callospermophilus lateralis; assembly: GCF_048772815.1. NCBI lineage: Eukaryota > Metazoa > Chordata > Mammalia > Rodentia > Sciuridae > Callospermophilus > Callospermophilus lateralis. The sequence continues at coordinate 264 of NW_027513296.1, read as the reverse complement.
GACATAAAATGTGACACCCCCAATGATCACTTTAATGATTAAAAGTAACCAAAAGAAGAAGTGGGGAATGAAAGGTTAATAAAATAGGTACTTGTCACTTCCAATTTTTTGGTATGCTTAACAAAACATTGTGGATATCTTGAGAACTGTTTGCTAATCTTGTTCCCTGAATGTGCTGTACCAACTGCAAAACTGCAGAATGTACTCCCTCACCTGTTTGCATGCAAACTGCCCACTCGCCCTGAGCCATCAATAATCTTCCCT